>NW_027366222.1:0-77970 GCF_046119375.1 Phyllobates terribilis
CCATTGAAAAACATCATGTTATTCATATACCAGAAATGATTGAAGCTACTGACTGAATGAAAGGAGCTGGCATCTCACTCTCTTTGAATCTTCTTTATCATGCTAACAGGAGCAGGAAAAAGCAAAAAATTTCAGAATTGCACCTTGCAATGCGGAGAAATTACTGTTTGTGCATTTACAATATTCATTGATTTTTGCAATTGAAAAACGTCCAGAAATGATTGAAGCTACCGACTGAATGAAACGAGCTGGCATCTCACTCTTTTGAATCTTCTTTATCATGCTAAGAGGAGCAGGAAAAAGCAAAAAATTTCAGAATTGCACCTTGCAATGCGGAGAAATTACTGTTTGTGCATTTACAATATTCATTGATTTTTGCCATTGAAAAACATCATGTTATTCATATACCAGAAATGTTTGAAGCTACTGACTGAATGAAAGGAGCTGGCATCTCACTCTCTTTGAATCTTCTTTATCATGCTAAGAGGAGCAGGAAAAAGCAAAAAATTTCAGAATTGCACCTTGCAATGCGGAGAAATTACTGTTTGTGCATTTACAAAATTCATTGATTTTTGCCATTGAAAAACATCATGTTATTCATATACCAGAAATGACTGAAGCTACTGACTGAATGAAAGGAGCTGGCATCTCACTCTCTTTGAATCTTCTTTATCATGCTAAGAGGAGCAGGAAAAAGCAAAAAATTTCAGAATTGCACCTTGCAATGCGGAGAAATTACTGTTTGTGCATTTACAATATTCATTGATTTTTGCCATTGAAAAACGTCCAGAAATGATTGAAGCTACTGACTGAATGAAAGGAGCTGGCATCTCACTCTCTTTGAATCTTCTTTATCATGCTAAGAGGAGCAGGAAAAAGCAAAAAATTTCAGAATTGCACCTTGCAATGCGGAGAAATTACTGTTTGTGCATTTACAATATTCATTGATTTTTGCCATTGAAAAACATCATGTTATTCATATAACAGAAATGTTTGAAGCTACTGACTGAATGAAAGGAGCTGGCATCTCACTCTCTTTGAATCTTCTTTATCATGCTAAGAGGAGCAGGAAAAAGCAAAAAATTTCAGAATTGCACCTTGCAATGCGGATAAATTACTGTTTGTGCATTTACAATATTCATTGATTTTTGCCATTGAAAAACATCATGTTATTCATATACCAGAAATGATTGAAGCTACTGACTGAATGAAAGGAGCTGGCATCTCACTCTCTTTGAATCTTCTTTATCATGCTAACAGGAGCAGGAAAAAGCAAAAAATTTCAGAATTGCACCTTGCAATGCGGAGAAATTACTGTTTGTGCATTTACAATATTCATTGATTTTTGCAATTGAAAAACGTCCAGAAATGATTGAAGCTACCGACTGAATGAAACGAGCTGGCATCTCACTCTCTTTGAATCTTCTTTATCATGCTAAGAGGAGCAGGAAAAAGCAAAAAATTTCAGAATTGCACCTTGCAATGCGGAGAAATTACTGTTTGTGCATTTACAATATTCATTGATTTTTGCCATTGAAAAACATCATGTTATTCATATACCAGAAATGTTTGAAGCTACTGACTGAATGAAAGGAGCTGGCATCTCACTCTCTTTGAATCTTCTTTATCATGCTAAGAGGAGCAGGAAAAAGCAAAAAATTTCAGAATTGCACCTTGCAATGCGGAGAAATTACTGTTTGTGCATTTACAAAATTCATTGATTTTTGCCATTGAAAAACATCATGTTATTCATATACCAGAAATGACTGAAGCTACTGACTGAATGAAAGGAGCTGGCATCTCACTCTCTTTGAATCTTCTTTATCATGCTAAGAGGAGCAGGAAAAAGCAAAAAATTTCAGAATTGCACCTTGCAATGCGGAGAAATTACTGTTTGTGCATTTACAATATTCATTGATTTTTGCCATTGAAAAACGTCCAGAAATGATTGAAGCTACTGACTGAATGAAAGGAGCTGGCATCTCACTCTCTTTGAATCTTCTTTATCATGCTAAGAGGAGCAGGAAAAAGCAAAAAATTTCAGAATTGCACCTTGCAATGCGGAGAAATTACTGTTTGTGCATTTACAATATTCATTGATTTTTGCCATTGAAAAACATCATGTTATTCATATAACAGAAATGTTTGAAGCTACTGACTGAATGAAAGGAGCTGGCATCTCACTCTCTTTGAATCTTCTTTATCATGCTAAGAGGAGCAGGAAAAAGCAAAAAATTTCAGAATTGCACCTTGCAATGCGGATAAATTACTGTTTGTGCATTTACAATATTCATTGATTTTTGCCATTGAAAAACATCATGTTATTCATATACCAGAAATGATTGAAGCTACTGACTGAAAGAAAGGAGCTGGCATCTCACTCTCTTTGAATCTTCTTTATCATGCTAACAGGAGCAGGAAAAAGCAAAAAATTTCAGAATTGCACCTTGCAATGCGGAGAAATTACTGTTTGTGCATTTACAATATTCATTGATTTTTGCAATTGAAAAACGTCCAGAAATGATTGAAGCTACCGACTGAATGAAAGGAGCTGGCATCTCACTCTCTTTGAATCTTCTTTATCATGCTAAGAGGAGCAGGAAAAAGCAAAAAATTTCAGAATTGCACCTTGCAATGCGGAGAAATTACTGTTTGTGCATTTACAATATTCATTGATTTTTGCCATTGAAAAACATCATGTTATTCATATACCAGAAATGTTTGAAGCTACTGACTGAATAAAAGGAGCTGGCATCTCACTCTCTTTGAATCTTCTTTATCATGCTAAGAGGAGCAGGAAAAAGCAAAAAATTTCAGAATTGCACCTTGCAATGCGGAGAAATTACTGTTTGTGCATTTACAATATTCATTGATTTTTGCCATTGAAAAACGTCCAGAAATGATTGAAGCTACTGACTGAATGAAAGGAGCTGGCATCTCACTCTCTTTGAATCTTGTTTATCATGCTAAGAGGAGCAGGAAAAAGCAAAAAATTTCAGAATTGCACCTTGCAATGCGGAGAAATTACTGTTTGTGCATTTACAATATTCATTGATTTTTGCCATTGAAAAATATCATGTTATTCATATACCAGAAATGTTTGAAGCTACTGACTGAATGAAAGGAGCTGGCATCTCACTCTCTTTGAATCTTCTTCATAATGCTAAGAGGAGCAGGAAAAAGCAAAAAATTTCAGAATTGCACCTTGCAATGCGGATAAATTACTGTTTGTGCATTTACAATATTCATTGATTTTTGCCATTGAAAAACATCATGTTATTCATATACCAGAAATGATTGAAGCTACTGACTGAATGAAAGGAGCTGGCATCTCACTCTCTTTGAATCTTCTTTATCATGCTAAGAGGAGCAGGAAAAAGCAAAAAATTTCAGAATTGCACCTTGCAATGCGGAGAAATTACTGTTTGTGCATTTACAATATTCATTGATTTTTGCCATTGAAAAACATCATGTTATTCATATACCAGAAATGATTGAAGCTACTGACTGAATGAAAGGATCTGGCATCTCACTCTCTTTGAATCTTCTTTATCATGCTAAGAGGAGCAGGAAAAAGCAAAAAATTTCAGAATTGCACCTTGCAATGCGGAGAAATTACTGTTTGTGCATTTACAATATTCATTGATTTTTGCCATTGAAAAACATCATGTTATTCATATACCAGAAATGTTTGAAGCTACTGACTGAATGAAAGGAGCTGGCATCTCACTCTCTTTGAATCTTCTTCATAATGCTAAGAGGAGCAGGAAAAAGCAAAAAATTTCAGAATTGCACCTTGCAATGCGAAGAAATTACTGTTTGTGCATTTACAATATTCATTGATTTTTGCCATTGAAAAACGTCCAGAAATGATTGAAGCTACTGACTGAATGAAAGGAGCTGGCATCTCACTCTCTTTGAATCTTCTTTATCATGCTAAGAGGAGCAGGAAAAAGCAAAAAATTTCAGAATTGCACCTTGCAATGCGGATAAATTACTGTTTGTGCATTTACAATATTCATTGATTTTTGCCATTGAAAAACATCATGTTATTCATATACCAGAAATGATTGAAGCTACTGACTGAATGAAAGGAGCTGGCATCTCACTCTCTTTGAATCTTCTTTATCATGCTAAGAGGAGCAGGAAAAAGCAAAAAATTTCAGAATTGCACCTTGCAATGCGGAGAAATTACTGTTTGTGCATTTACAATATTCATTGATTTTTGCCATTGAAAAACATCATGTTATTCATATACCAGAAATGATAGAAGCTACTGACTGAATGAAAGGAGCTGGCATCTCACTCTCTTTGAATCTTCTTTATCATGCTAAGAGGAGCAGGAAAAAGCAAAAAATTTCAGAATTGCACCTTGCAATGCGGAGAAATTACTGTTTGTGCATTTACAATATTCATTGATTTTTGCAATTGAAAAACGTCCAGAAATGATTGAAGCTACTGACTGAATGAAAGGAGCTGGCATCTCACTCTCTTTGAATCTTCTTTATCATGCTAAGAGGAGCAGGAAAAAGCAAAAAATTTCAGAATTGCACCTTGCAATGCGGAGAAATTACTGTTTGTGCATTTACAATATTCATTGATTTTTGCCATTGAAAAACATCATGTTATTCATATACCAGAAATGTTTGAAGCTACTGACTGAATGAAAGGAGCTGGCATCTCACTCTCTTTGAATCTTCTTTATCATGCTAAGAGGAGCAGGAAAAAGCAAAAAATTTCAGAATTGCACCTTGCAATGCGGAGAAATTACTGTTTGTGCATTTACAATATTCATTAATTTTTGCCATTGAAAAACGTCCAGAAATGATTGAAGCTACTGACTGAATGAAAGGAGCTGGCATCTCACTCTCTTTGAATCTTGTTTATCATGCTAAGAGGAGCAGGAAAAAGCAAAAAATTTCAGAATTGCACCTTGCAATGCGGAGAAATTACTGTTTGTGCATTTACAATATTCATTGATTTTTGCCATTGAAAAACGTCCAGAAATGATTGAAGCTACTGACTGAATGAAAGGAGCTGGCATCTCACTCTCTTTGAAACTTCTTTATCATGCTAAGAGGAGCAGGAAAAAGCAAAAAATTTCAGAATTGCACCTTGCAATGCGGAGAAATTACTGTTTGTGCATTTACAATATTCATTGATTTTTGCCATTGAAAAACATCATGTTATTCATATACCAGAAATGTTTGAAGCTACTGACTGAATGAAAGGAGCTGGCATCTCACTCTCTTTGAATCTTCTTTATCATGCTAAGAGGAGCAGGAAAAAGCAAAAAATTTCAGAATTGCACCTTGCAATGCGGATAAATTACTGTTTGTGCATTTACAATATTCATTGATTTTTGCCATTGAAAAACATCATGTTATTCATATACCAGAAATGATTGAAGCTACTGACTGAAAGAAAGGAGCTGGCATCTCACTCTCTTTGAATCTTCTTTATCATGCTAACAGGAGCAGGAAAAAGCAAAAAATTTCAGAATTGCACCTTGCAATGCGGAGAAATTACTGTTTGTGCATTTACAATATTCATTGATTTTTGCAATTGAAAAACGTCCAGAAATGATTGAAGCTACCGACTGAATGAAAGGAGCTGGCATCTCACTCTCTTTGAATCTTCTTTATCATGCTAAGAGGAGCAGGAAAAAGCAAAAAATTTCAGAATTGCACCTTGCAATGCGGAGAAATTACTGTTTGTGCATTTACAATATTCATTGATTTTTGCCATTGAAAAACATCATGTTATTCATATACCAGAAATGTTTGAAGCTACTGACTGAATAAAAGGAGCTGGCATCTCACTCTCTTTGAATCTTCTTTATCATGCTAAGAGGAGCAGGAAAAAGCAAAAAATTTCAGAATTGCACCTTGCAATGCGGAGAAATTACTGTTTGTGCATTTACAATATTCATTGATTTTTGCCATTGAAAAACGTCCAGAAATGATTGAAGCTACTGACTGAATGAAAGGAGCTGGCATCTCACTCTCTTTGAATCTTGTTTATCATGCTAAGAGGAGCAGGAAAAAGCAAAAAATTTCAGAATTGCACCTTGCAATGCGGAGAAATTACTGTTTGTGCATTTACAATATTCATTGATTTTTGCCATTGAAAAATATCATGTTATTCATATACCAGAAATGTTTGAAGCTACTGACTGAATGAAAGGAGCTGGCATCTCACTCTCTTTGAATCTTCTTCATAATGCTAAGAGGAGCAGGAAAAAGCAAAAAATTTCAGAATTGCACCTTGCAATGCGGATAAATTACTGTTTGTGCATTTACAATATTCATTGATTTTTGCCATTGAAAAACATCATGTTATTCATATACCAGAAATGATTGAAGCTACTGACTGAATGAAAGGAGCTGGCATCTCACTCTCTTTGAATCTTCTTTATCATGCTAAGAGGAGCAGGAAAAAGCAAAAAATTTCAGAATTGCACCTTGCAATGCGGAGAAATTACTGTTTGTGCATTTACAATATTCATTGATTTTTGCCATTGAAAAACATCATGTTATTCATATACCAGAAATGATTGAAGCTACTGACTGAATGAAAGGATCTGGCATCTCACTCTCTTTGAATCTTCTTTATCATGCTAAGAGGAGCAGGAAAAAGCAAAAAATTTCAGAATTGCACCTTGCAATGCGGAGAAATTACTGTTTGTGCATTTACAATATTCATTGATTTTTGCCATTGAAAAACATCATGTTATTCATATACCAGAAATGTTTGAAGCTACTGACTGAATGAAAGGAGCTGGCATCTCACTCTCTTTGAATCTTCTTCATAATGCTAAGAGGAGCAGGAAAAAGCAAAAAATTTCAGAATTGCACCTTGCAATGCGAAGAAATTACTGTTTGTGCATTTACAATATTCATTGATTTTTGCCATTGAAAAACGTCCAGAAATGATTGAAGCTACTGACTGAATGAAAGGAGCTGGCATCTCACTCTCTTTGAATCTTCTTTATCATGCTAAGAGGAGCAGGAAAAAGCAAAAAATTTCAGAATTGCACCTTGCAATGCGGAGAAATTACTGTTTGTGCATTTACAATATTCATTGATTTTTGCCATTGAAAAACATCATGTTATTCATATACCAGAAATGTTTGAAGCTACTGACTGAATGAAAGGAGCTGGCATCTCACTATCTTTCAATCTTTTTATCATGCTAAGAGGAGCAGGAAAAAGCAAAAAATTTCAGAATTGCACCTTGCAATGCGGATAAATTACTGTTTGTGCATTTACAATATTCATTGATTTTTGCCATTGAAAAACATCATGTTATTCATATACCAGAAATGATTGAAGCTACTGACTGAATGAAAGGAGCTGGCATCTCACTCTCTTTGAATCTTCTTTATCATGCTAAGAGGAGCAGGAAAAAGCAAAAAATTTCAGAATTGCACCTTGCAATGCGGTGAAATTACTGTTTGTGCATTTACAATATTCATTGATTTTTGCCATTGAAAAACATCATGTTATTCATATACCAGAAATGATAGAAGCTACTGACTGAATGAAAGGAGCTGGCATCTCACTCTCTTTGAATCTTCTTTATCATGCTAAGAGGAGCAGGAAAAAGCAAAAAATTTCAGAATTGCACCTTGCAATGCGGAGAAATTACTGTTTGTGCATTTACAATATTCATTGATTTTTGCAATTGAAAAACGTCCAGAAATGATTGAAGCTACTGACTGAATGAAAGGAGCTGGCATCTCACTCTCTTTGAATCTTCTTTATCATGCTAAGAGGAGCAGGAAAAAGCAAAAAATTTCAGAATTGCACCTTGCAATGCGGAGAAATTACTGTTTGTGCATTTACAATATTCATTGATTTTTGCCATTGAAAAACATCATGTTATTCATATACCAGAAATGTTTGAAGCTACTGACTGAATGAAAGGAGCTGGCATCTCACTCTCTTTGAATCTTCTTTATCATGCTAAGAGGAGCAGGAAAAAGCAAAAAATTTCAGAATTGCACCTTGCAATGCGGAGAAATTACTGTTTGTGCATTTACAATATTCATTAATTTTTGCCATTGAAAAACGTCCAGAAATGATTGAAGCTACTGACTGAATGAAAGGAGCTGGCATCTCACTCTCTTTGAATCTTGTTTATCATGCTAAGAGGAGCAGGAAAAAGCAAAAAATTTCAGAATTGCACCTTGCAATGCGGAGAAATTACTGTTTGTGCATTTACAATATTCATTGATTTTTGCCATTGAAAAACGTCCAGAAATGATTGAAGCTACTGACTGAATGAAAGGAGCTGGCATCTCACTCTCTTTGAAACTTCTTTATCATGCTAAGAGGAGCAGGAAAAAGCAAAAAATTTCAGAATTGCACCTTGCAATGCGGAGAAATTACTGTTTGTGCATTTACAATATTCATTGATTTTTGCCATTGAAAAACATCATGTTATTCATATACCAGAAATGTTTGAAGCTACTGACTGAATGAAAGGAGCTGGCATCTCACTCTCTTTGAATCTTCTTCATAATGCTAAGAGGAGCAGGAAAAAGCAAAAAATTTCAGAATTGCACCTTGCAATGCGGAGAAATTACTGTTTGTGCATTTACAATATTCATTGATTTTTGCCATTGAAAAACGTCCAGAAATGATTGAAGCTACTGACTGAATGAAAGGAGCTGGCATCTCACTCTCTTTGAATCTTCTTTATCATGCTATGAGGAGCAGGAAAAAGCAAAAAATTTCAGAATTGCACCTTGCAATGCGGAGAAATTACTGTTTGTGCATTTACAATATTCATTGATTTTTGCCATTGAAAAACGTCCAGAAATGATTGAAGCTACTGACTGAATGAAAGGAGCTGGCATCTCACTCTCTTTGAATCTTCTTTATCATGCTAAGAGGAGCAGGAAAAAGCAAAAAATTTCATAATTGCACCTTGCAATGCGGAGAAATTACTGTTTGTGCATTTACAATATTCATTGATTTTTGCCATTGAAAAACATCATGTTATTCATATACCAGAAATGTTTGAAGCTACTGACTGAATGAAAGGAGCTGGCATCTCACTCTCTTTGAATCTTCTTTATCATGCTAAGAGGAGCAGGAAAAAGCAAAAAATTTCAGAATTGCACCTTGCAATGCGGAGAAATTACTGTTTGTGCATTTACAAAATTCATTGATTTTTGCCATTGAAAAACATCATGTTATTCATATACCAGAAATGACTGAAGCTACTGACTGAATGAAAGGAGCTGGCATCTCACTCTCTTTGAATCTTCTTTATCATGCTAAGAGGAGCAGGAAAAAGCAAAAAATTTCAGAATTGCACCTTGCAATGCGGAGAAATTACTGTTTGTGCATTTACAATATTCATTGATTTTTGCCATTGAAAAACGTCCAGAAATGATTGAAGCTACTGACTGAATGAAAGGAGCTGGCATCTCACTCTCTTTGAATCTTCTTTATCATGCTAAGAGGAGCAGGAAAAAGCAAAAAATTTCAGAATTGCACCTTGCAATGCGGAGAAATTACTGTTTGTGCATTTACAATATTCATTGATTTTTGCCATTGAAAAACATCATGTTATTCATATAACAGAAATGTTTGAAGCTACTGACTGAATGAAAGGAGCTGGCATCTCACTCTCTGAATCTTCTTTATCATGCTAAGAGGAGCAGGAAAAAGCAAAAAATTTCAGAATTGCACCTTGCAATGCGGATAAATTACTGTTTGTGCATTTACAATATTCATTGATTTTTGCCATTGAAAAACATCATGTTATTCATATACCAGAAATGATTGAAGCTACTGACTGAAAGAAAGGAGCTGGCATCTCACTCTCTTTGAATCTTCTTTATCATGCTAACAGGAGCAGGAAAAAGCAAAAAATTTCAGAATTGCACCTTGCAATGCGGAGAAATTACTGTTTGTGCATTTACAATATTCATTGATTTTTGCAATTGAAAAACGTCCAGAAATGATTGAAGCTACCGACTGAATGAAAGGAGCTGGCATCTCACTCTCTTTGAATCTTCTTTATCATGCTAAGAGGAGCAGGAAAAAGCAAAAAATTTCAGAATTGCACCTTGCAATGCGGAGAAATTACTGTTTGTGCATTTACAATATTCATTGATTTTTGCCATTGAAAAACATCATGTTATTCATATACCAGAAATGTTTGAAGCTACTGACTGAATAAAAGGAGCTGGCATCTCACTCTCTTTGAATCTTCTTTATCATGCTAAGAGGAGCAGGAAAAAGCAAAAAATTTCAGAATTGCACCTTGCAATGCGGAGAAATTACTGTTTGTGCATTTACAATATTCATTGATTTTTGCCATTGAAAAACGTCCAGAAATGATTGAAGCTACTGACTGAATGAAAGGAGCTGGCATCTCACTCTCTTTGAATCTTGTTTATCATGCTAAGAGGAGCAGGAAAAAGCAAAAAATTTCAGAATTGCACCTTGCAATGCGGAGAAATTACTGTTTGTGCATTTACAATATTCATTGATTTTTGCCATTGAAAAACATCATGTTATTCATATACCAGAAATGTTTGAAGCTACTGACTGAATGAAAGGAGCTGGCATCTCACTCTCTTTGAATCTTCTTCATAATGCTAAGAGGAGCAGGAAAAAGCAAAAAATTTCAGAATTGCACCTTGCAATGCGGATAAATTACTGTTTGTGCATTTACAATATTCATTGATTTTTGCCATTGAAAAACATCATGTTATTCATATACCAGAAATGATTGAAGCTACTGACTGAATGAAAGGAGCTGGCATCTCACTCTCTTTGAATCTTCTTTATCATGCTAAGAGGAGCAGGAAAAAGCAAAAAATTTCAGAATTGCACCTTGCAATGCGGAGAAATTACTGTTTGTGCATTTACAATATTCATTGATTTTTGCCATTGAAAAACATCATGTTATTCATATACCAGAAATGATTGAAGCTACTGACTGAATGAAAGGATCTGGCATCTCACTCTCTTTGAATCTTCTTTATCATGCTAAGAGGAGCAGGAAAAAGCAAAAAATTTCAGAATTGCACCTTGCAATGCGGAGAAATTACTGTTTGTGCATTTACAATATTCATTGATTTTTGCCATTGAAAAACATCATGTTATTCATATACCAGAAATGTTTGAAGCTACTGACTGAATGAAAGGAGCTGGCATCTCACTCTCTTTGAATCTTCTTCATAATGCTAAGAGGAGCAGGAAAAAGCAAAAAATTTCAGAATTGCACCTTGCAATGCGAAGAAATTACTGTTTGTGCATTTACAATATTCATTGATTTTTGCCATTGAAAAACGTCCAGAAATGATTGAAGCTACTGACTGAATGAAAGGAGCTGGCATCTCACTCTCTTTGAATCTTCTTTATCATGCTAAGAGGAGCAGGAAAAAGCAAAAAATTTCAGAATTGCACCTTGCAATGCGGAGAAATTACTGTTTGTGCATTTACAATATTCATTGATTTTTGCCATTGAAAAACATCATGTTATTCATATACCAGAAATGTTTGAAGCTACTGACTGAATGAAAGGAGCTGGCATCTCACTATCTTTCAATCTTTTTATCATGCTAAGAGGAGCAGGAAAAAGCAAAAAATTTCAGAATTGCACCTTGCAATGCGGATAAATTACTGTTTGTGCATTTACAATATTCATTGATTTTTGCCATTGAAAAACATCATGTTATTCATATACCAGAAATGATTGAAGCTACTGACTGAATGAAAGGAGCTGGCATCTCACTCTCTTTGAATCTTCTTTATCATGCTAAGAGGAGCAGGAAAAAGCAAAAAATTTCAGAATTGCACCTTGCAATGCGGAGAAATTACTGTTTGTGCATTTACAATATTCATTGATTTTTGCCATTGAAAAACATCATGTTATTCATATACCAGAAATGATAGAAGCTACTGACTGAATGAAAGGAGCTGGCATCTCACTCTCTTTGAATCTTCTTTATCATGCTAAGAGGAGCAGGAAAAAGCAAAAAATTTCAGAATTGCACCTTGCAATGCGGAGAAATTACTGTTTGTGCATTTACAATATTCATTGATTTTTGCAATTGAAAAACGTCCAGAAATGATTGAAGCTACTGACTGAATGAAAGGAGCTGGCATCTCACTCTCTTTGAATCTTCTTTATCATGCTAAGAGGAGCAGGAAAAAGCAAAAAATTTCAGAATTGCACCTTGCAATGCGGAGAAATTACTGTTTGTGCATTTACAATATTCATTGATTTTTGCCATTGAAAAACATCATGTTATTCATATACCAGAAATGTTTGAAGCTACTGACTGAATGAAAGGAGCTGGCATCTCACTCTCTTTGAATCTTCTTTATCATGCTAAGAGGAGCAGGAAAAAGCAAAAAATTTCAGAATTGCACCTTGCAATGCGGAGAAATTACTGTTTGTGCATTTACAATATTCATTAATTTTTGCCATTGAAAAACGTCCAGAAATGATTGAAGCTACTGACTGAATGAAAGGAGCTGGCATCTCACTCTCTTTGAATCTTGTTTATCATGCTAAGAGGAGCAGGAAAAAGCAAAAAATTTCAGAATTGCACCTTGCAATGCGGAGAAATTACTGTTTGTGCATTTACAATATTCATTGATTTTTGCCATTGAAAAACGTCCAGAAATGATTGAAGCTACTGACTGAATGAAAGGAGCTGGCATCTCACTCTCTTTGAAACTTCTTTATCATGCTAAGAGGAGCAGGAAAAAGCAAAAAATTTCAGAATTGCACCTTGCAATGCGGAGAAATTACTGTTTGTGCATTTACAATATTCATTGATTTTTGCCATTGAAAAACGTCCAGAAATGATTGAAGCTACTGACTGAATGAAAGGAGCTGACATCTCACTCTCTTTGAATCTTCTTTATCATGCTAAGAGGAGCAGGAAAAAGTAAAAAATTTCAGAATTGCACCTTGCAATGCGGAGAAATTACTGTTTGTGCATTTACAATATTCAATGATTTTTGCCATTGAAAAACGTCCAGAAATTATTGAAGCTACTGACTGAACGAAAAGAGCTGGCATCTCACTCTCTTTGAATCTTCTTTATCATGCTAAGAGGAGCAGGAAAAAGCAAAAAATTTCAGAATTGCACCTTGCAATGCGGAGAAATTACTGTTTGTGCATTTACAATATTCATTGATTTTTGCCATTGAAAAACATCATGTTATTCATATACCAGAAATGTTTGAAGCTACTGACTGAATGAAAGGAGCTGGCATCTCACTCTCTTTGAATCTTCTTCATAATGCTAAGAGGAGCAGGAAAAAGCAAAAAATTTCAGAATTGCACCTTGCAATGCGGAGAAAATACTGTTTGTGCATTTACAATATTCATTGATTTTTGCCATTGAAAAACGTCCAGAAATGATTGAAGCTACTGACTGAATGAAAGGAGCTGGCATCTCACTCTCTTTGAATCTTCTTTATCATGCTAAGAGGAGCAGGAAAAAGCAAAAAATTTCAGAATTGCACCTTGCAATGCGGAGAAATTACTGTTTGTGCATTTACAAAATTCATTGATTTTTGCCATTGAAAAACATCATGTTATTCATATACCAGAAATGACTGAAGCTACTGACTGAATGAAAGGAGCTGGCATCTCACTCTCTTTGAATCTTCTTTATCATGCTATGAGGAGCAGGAAAAAGCAAAACATTTCAGAATTGCACCTTGCAATGCGGAGAAATTACTGTTTGTGCATTTACAATATTCATTGATTTTTGCCATTGAAAAACGTCCAGAAATGATTGAAGCTACTGACTGAATGAAAGGAGCTGGCATCTCACTCTCTTTGAATCTTCTTTATCATGCTAAGAGGAGCAGGAAAAAGCAAAAAATTTCAGAATTGCACCTTGCAATGCGGAGAAATTACTGTTTGTGCATTTACAATATTCATTGATTTTTGCCATTGAAAAACATCATGTTATTCATATACCAGAAATGTTTGAAGCTACTGACTGAATGAAAGGAGCTGGCATCTCACTCTCTTTCAATCTTCTTTATCATGCTAAGAGGAGCAGGAAAAAGCAAAAAATTTCAGAATTGCACCTTGCAATGCGGATAAATTACTGTTTGTGCATTTACAATATTCATTGATTTTTGCCATTGAAAAACATCATGTTATTCATATACCAGAAATGATTGAAGCTACTGACTGAATGAAAGGAGCTGGCATCTCACTCTCTTTGAATCTTCTTTATCATGCTAAGAGGAGCAGGAAAAAGCAAAAAATTTCAGAATTGCACCTTGCAATGCGGAGAAATTACTGTTTGTGCATTTACAATATTCATTGATTTTTGCCATTGAAAAACATCATGTTATTCATATACCAGAAATGATTGAAGCTACTGACTGAATGAAAGGAGCTGGCATCTCACTCTCTTTGAATCTTCTTTATCATGCTAAGAGGAGCAGGAAAAAGCAAAAAATTTCAAAATTGCACCTTGCAATGCGGAGAAATTACTGTTTGTGCATTTACAATATTCAATGATTTTTGCCATTGAAAAACGTCCAGAAATTATTGAAGCTACTGACTGAACGAAAGGAGCTGGCATCTCACTCTCTTTGAATCTTCTTTATCATGCTAAGAGGAGCAGGAAAAAGCAAAAAATTTCAGAATTGCACCTTGCAATGCGGAGAAATTACTGTTTGTGCATTTACAAAATTCATTGATTTTTGCCATTGAAAAACATCATGTTATTCATATACTAGAAATGACTGAAGCTACTGACTGAATGAAAGGAGCTGGCATCTCACTCTCTTTGAATCTTCTTTATCATGCTAAGAGGAGCAGGAAAAAGCAAAAAATTTCAGAATTGCACCTTGCAATGCGGAGAAATTACTGTTTGTGCATTTACAATATTCATTGATTTTTGCCATTGAAAAACGTCCAGAAATGATTGAAGCTACTGACTGAATGAAAGGAGCTGGCATCTCACTCTCTTTGAATCTTCTTTATCATGCTAAGAGGAGCAGGAAAAAGCAAAAAATTTCAGAATTGCACCTTGCAATGCGGAGAAATTACTGTTTGTGCATTTACAATATTCATTGATTTTTGCCATTGAAAAACATCATGTTATTCATATACCAGAAATGTTTGAAGCTACTGACTGAATGAAAGGAGCTGGCATCTCACTCTCTTTGAATCTTCTTTATCATGCTAAGAGGAGCAGGAAAAAGCAAAAAATTTCAGAATTGCACCTTGCAATGCGGAGAAATTACTGTTTGTGCATTTACAATATTCATTGATTTTTGCCATTGAAAAACATCATGTTATTCATATACCAGAAATGATTGAAGCTACTGACTGAATGAAAGGATCTGGCATCTCACTCTCTTTGAATCTTCTTTATCATGCTAAGAGGAGCAGGAAAAAGCAAAAAATTTCAGAATTGCACCTTGCAATGCGGAGAAATTACTGTTTGTGCATTTACAATATTCATTGATTTTTGCCATTGAAAAACATCATGTTATTCATATACCAGAAATGTTTGAAGCTACTGACTGAATGAAAGGAGCTGGCATCTCACTCTCTTTGAATCTTCTTCATAATGCTAAGAGGAGCAGGAAAAAGCAAAAAATTTCAGAATTGCACCTTGCAATGCGAAGAAATTACTGTTTGTGCATTTACAATATTCATTGATTTTTGCCATTGAAAAACGTCCAGAAATGATTGAAGCTACTGACTGAATGAAAGGAGCTGGCATCTCACTCTCTTTGAATCTTCTTTATCATGCTAAGAGGAGCAGGAAAAAGCAAAAAATTTCAGAATTGCACCTTGCAATGCGGAGAAATTACTGTTTGTGCATTTACAATATTCATTGATTTTTGCCATTGAAAAACATCATGTTATTCATATACCAGAAATGTTTGAAGCTACTGACTGAATGAAAGGAGCTGGCATCTCACTATCTTTCAATCTTTTTATCATGCTAAGAGGAGCAGGAAAAAGCAAAAAATTTCAGAATTGCACCTTGCAATGCGGATAAATTACTGTTTGTGCATTTACAATATTCATTGATTTTTGCCATTGAAAAACATCATGTTATTCATATACCAGAAATGATTGAAGCTACTGACTGAATGAAAGGAGCTGGCATCTCACTCTCTTTGAATCGTCTTTATCATGCTAAGAGGAGCAGGAAAAAGCAAAAAATTTCAGAATTGCACCTTGCAATGCGGAGAAATTACTGTTTGTGCATTTACAATATTCATTGATTTTTGCCATTGAAAAACATCATGTTATTCATATACCAGAAATGATAGAAGCTACTGACTGAATGAAAGGAGCTGGCATCTCACTCTCTTTGAATCTTCTTTATCATGCTAAGAGGAGCAGGAAAAAGCAAAAAATTTCAGAATTGCACCTTGCAATGCGGAGAAATTACTGTTTGTGCATTTACAATATTCATTGATTTTTGCAATTGAAAAACGTCCAGAAATGATTGAAGCTACTGACTGAATGAAAGGAGCTGGCATCTCACTCTCTTTGAATCTTCTTTATCATGCTAAGAGGAGCAGGAAAAAGCAAAAAATTTCAGAATTGCACCTTGCAATGCGGAGAAATTACTGTTTGTGCATTTACAATATTCATTGATTTTTGCCATTGAAAAACATCATGTTATTCATATACCAGAAATGTTTGAAGCTACTGACTGAATGAAAGGAGCTGGCATCTCACTCTCTTTGAATCTTCTTTATCATGCTAAGAGGAGCAGGAAAAAGCAAAAAATTTCAGAATTGCACCTTGCAATGCGGAGAAATTACTGTTTGTGCATTTACAATATTCATTAATTTTTGCCATTGAAAAACGTCCAGAAATGATTGAAGCTACTGACTGAATGAAAGGAGCTGGCATCTCACTCTCTTTGAATCTTGTTTATCATGCTAAGAGGAGCAGGAAAAAGCAAAAAATTTCAGAATTGCACCTTGCAATGCGGAGAAATTACTGTTTGTGCATTTACAATATTCATTGATTTTTGCCATTGAAAAACGTCCAGAAATGATTGAAGCTACTGACTGAATGAAAGGAGCTGGCATCTCACTCTCTTTGAAACTTCTTTATCATGCTAAGAGGAGCAGGAAAAAGCAAAAAATTTCAGAATTGCACCTTGCAATGCGGAGAAATTACTGTTTGTGCATTTACAATATTCATTGATTTTTGCCATTGAAAAACGTCCAGAAATGATTGAAGCTACTGACTGAATGAAAGGAGCTGACATCTCACTCTCTTTGAATCTTCTTTATCATGCTAAGAGGAGCAGGAAAAAGTAAAAAATTTCAGAATTGCACCTTGCAATGCGGAGAAATTACTGTTTGTGCATTTACAATATTCAATGATTTTTGCCATTGAAAAACGTCCAGAAATTATTGAAGCTACTGACTGAACGAAAAGAGCTGGCATCTCACTCTCTTTGAATCTTCTTTATCATGCTAAGAGGAGCAGGAAAAAGCAAAAAATTTCAGAATTGCACCTTGCAATGCGGAGAAATTACTGTTTGTGCATTTACAATATTCATTGATTTTTGCCATTGAAAAACATCATGTTATTCATATACCAGAAATGTTTGAAGCTACTGACTGAATGAAAGGAGCTGGCATCTCACTCTCTTTGAATCTTCTTCATAATGCTAAGAGGAGCAGGAAAAAGCAAAAAATTTCAGAATTGCACCTTGCAATGCGGAGAAAATACTGTTTGTGCATTTACAATATTCATTGATTTTTGCCATTGAAAAACGTCCAGAAATGATTGAAGCTACTGACTGAATGAAAGGAGCTGGCATCTCACTCTCTTTGAATCTTCTTTATCATGCTAAGAGGAGCAGGAAAAAGCAAAAAATTTCAGAATTGCACCTTGCAATGCGGAGAAATTACTGTTTGTGCATTTACAATATTCATTGATTTTTGCCATTGAAAAACATCATGTTATTCATATACCAGAAATGATTGAAGCTACTGACTGAATGAAAGGAGCTGGCATCTCACTCTCTTTGAATCTTCTTTATCATGCTAAGAGGAGCAGGAAAAAGCAAAAAATTTCAAAATTGCACCTTGCAATGCGGAGAAATTACTGTTTGTGCATTTACAATATTCAATGATTTTTGCCATTGAAAAACGTCCAGAAATTATTGAAGCTACTGACTGAACGAAAGGAGCTGGCATCTCACTCTCTTTGAATCTTCTTTATCATGCTAAGAGGAGCAGGAAAAAGCAAAAAATTTCAGAATTGCACCTTGCAATGCGGAGAAATTACTGTTTGTGCATTTACAAAATTCATTGATTTTTGCCATTGAAAAACATCATGTTATTCATATACTAGAAATGACTGAAGCTACTGACTGAATGAAAGGAGCTGGCATCTCACTCTCTTTGAATCTTCTTTATCATGCTAAGAGGAGCAGGAAAAAGCAAAAAATTTCAGAATTGCACCTTGCAATGCGGAGAAATTACTGTTTGTGCATTTACAATATTCATTGATTTTTGCCATTGAAAAACGTCCAGAAATGATTGAAGCTACTGACTGAATGAAAGGAGCTGGCATCTCACTCTCTTTGAATCTTCTTTATCATGCTAAGAGGAGCAGGAAAAAGCAAAAAATTTCAGAATTGCACCTTGCAATGCGGAGAAATTACTGTTTGTGCATTTACAATATTCATTGATTTTTGCCATTGAAAAACATCATGTTATTCATATACCAGAAATGTTTGAAGCTACTGACTGAATGAAAGGAGCTGGCATCTCACTCTCTTTCAATCTTCTTTATCATGCTAAGAGGAGCAGGAAAAAGCAAAAAATTTCAGAATTGCACCTTGCAATGCGGATAAATTACTGTTTGTGCATTTACAATATTCATTGATTTTTGCCATTGAAAAACATCATGTTATTCATAAACCAGAAATGATTGAAGCTACTGACTGAATGAAAGGAGCTGGCATCTCACTCTCTTTGAATCTTCTTTATCATGCTAAGAGGAGCAGGAAAAAGCAAAAAATTTCAGAATTGCACCTTGCAATGCGGAGAAATTACTGTTTGTGCATTTACAATATTCATTGATTTTTGCCATTGAAAAACATCATGTTATTCATATACCAGAAATGATTGAAGCTACTGACTGAATGAAAGGAGCTGGCATCTCACTCTCTTTGAATCTTCTTTATCATGCTAAGAGGAGCAGGAAAAAGCAAAAAATTTCAGAATTGCACCTTGCAATGCGGAGAAATTACTGTTTGTGCATTTACAATATTCATTGATTTTTGCCATTGAAAAACATCATGTTATTCATATACCAGAAATGTTTGAAGCTACTGACTGAATGAAAGGAGCTGGCATCTCACTCTCTTTGAATCTTCTTTATCATGCTAAGAGGAGCAGGAAAAAGCAAAAAATTTCAGAATTGCACCTTGCAATGCGGAGAAATTACTGTTTGTGCATTTACAATATTCATTGATTTTTGCCATTGAAAAACGTCCAGAAATGATTGAAGCTACTGACTGAATGAAAGGAGCTGACATCTCACTCTCTTTGAATCTTGTTTATCATGCTAAGAGGAGCAGGAAAAAGCAAAAAATTTCAGAATTGCACCTTGCAATGCGGAGAAATTACTGTTTGTGCATTTACAATATTCATTGATTTTTGCCATTGAAAAATGTCCAGAAATGATTGAAGCTACTGACTGAATGAAAGGAGCTGGCATCTCACTCTCTTTGAAACTTCTTTATCATGCTAAGAGGAGCAGGAAAAAGCAAAAAATTTCAGAATTGCACCTTGCAATGCGGAGAAATTACTGTTTGTGCATTTACAATATTCATTGATTTTTGCCATTGAAAAACGTCCAGAAATGATTGAAGCTACTGACTGAATGAAAGGAGCTGGCATCTCACTCTCTTTGAATCTTCTTTATCATGCTAAGAGGAGCAGGAAAAAGTAAAAAATTTCAGAATTGCACCTTGCAATGCGGAGAAATTACTGTTTGTGCATTTACAATATTCAATGATTTTTGCCATTGAAAAACGTCCAGAAATTATTGAAGCTACTGACTGAACGAAAGGAGCTGGCATCTCACTCTCTTTGAATCTTCTTTATCATGCTAAGAGGAGCAGGAAAAAGCAAAAAATTTCAGAATTGCACCTTGCAATGCGGAGAAATTACTGTTTGTGCATTTACAATATTCATTGATTTTTGCCATTGAAAAACATCATGTTATTCATATACCAGAAATGTTTGAAGCTACTGACTGAATGAAAGGAGCTGGCATCTCACTCTCTTTGAATCTTCTTCATAATGCTAAGAGGAGCAGGAAAAAGCAAAAAATTTCAGAATTGCACCTTGCAATGCGGAGAAATTACTGTTTGTGCATTTACAATATTCATTGATTTTTGCCATTGAAAAACATCCAGAAATGATTGAAGCTACAGACTGAATGAAAGGAGCTGGCATCTCACTCTCTTTCAATCTTCTTTATCATGCTAAGAGGAGCAGGAAAAAGCAAAAAATTTCAGAATTGCACCTTGCAATGCGGATAAATTACTGTTTGTGCATTTACAATATTCATTGATTTTTGCCATTGAAAAACATCATGTTATTCATATACCAGAAATGATTGAAGCTACTGACTGAATGAAAGGAGCTGGCATCTCACTCTCTTTGAATCTTCTTTATCATGCTAAGAGGAGCAGGAAAAAGCAAAAAATTTCAGAATTGCACCTTGCAATGCGGAGAAATTACTGTTTGTGCATTTACAATATTCATTGATTTTTGCCATTGAAAAACATCATGTTATTCATATACCAGAAATGTTTGAAGCTACTGACTGAATGAAAGGAGCTGGCATCTCACTCTCTTTCAATCTTCTTTATCATGCTAAGAGGAGCAGGAAAAAGCAAAAAATTTCAGAATTGCACCTTGCAATGCGGATAAATTACTGTTTGTGCATTTACAATATTCATTGATTTTTGCCATTGAAAAACATCATGTTATTCATAAACCAGAAATGATTGAAGCTACTGACTGAATGAAAGGAGCTGGCATCTCACTCTCTTTGAATCTTCTTTATCATGCTAAGAGGAGCAGGAAAAAGCAAAAAATTTCAGAATTGCACCTTGCAATGCGGAGAAATTACTGTTTGTGCATTTACAATATTCATTGATTTTTGCCATTGAAAAACATCATGTTATTCATATACCAGAAATGATTGAAGCTACTGACTGAATGAAAGGAGCTGGCATCTCACTCTCTTTGAATCTTCTTTATCATGCTAAGAGGAGCAGGAAAAAGCAAAAAATTTCAGAATTGCACCTTGCAATGCGGAGAAATTACTGTTTGTGCATTTACAATATTCATTGATTTTTGCAATTGAAAAACGTCCAGAAATGATTGAAGCTACTGACTGAATGAAAGGAGCTGGCATCTCACTCTCTTTGAATCTTCTTTATCATGCTAAGAGGAGCAGGAAAAAGCAAAAAATTTCAGAATTGCACCTTGCAATGCGGAGAAATTACTGTTTGTGCATTTACAATATTCATTGATTTTTGCCATTGAAAAACATCATGTTATTCATATACCAGAAATGTTTGAAGCTACTGACTGAATGAAAGGAGCTGGCATCTCACTCTCTTTGAATCTTCTTTATCATGCTAAGAGGAGCAGGAAAAAGCAAAAAATTTCAGAATTGCACCTTGCAATGCGGAGAAATTACTGTTTGTGCATTTACAATATTCATTGATTTTTGCCATTGAAAAACATCATGTTATTCATATACCAGAAATGTTTGAAGCTACTGACTGAATGAAAGGAGCTGGCATCTCACTCTCTTTCAATCTTCTTTATCATGCTAAGAGGAGCAGGAAAAAGCAAAAAATTTCAGAATTGCACCTTGCAATGCGGATAAATTACTGTTTGTGCATTTACAATATTCATTGATTTTTGCCATTGAAAAACATCATGTTATTCATAAACCAGAAATGATTGAAGCTACTGACTGAATGAAAGGAGCTGGCATCTCACTCTCTTTGAATCTTCTTTATCATGCTAAGAGGAGCAGGAAAAAGCAAAAAATTTCAGAATTGCACCTTGCAATGCGGAGAAATTACAGTTTGTGCATTTACAATATTCATTGATTTTTGCCATTGAAAAACATCATGTTATTCATATACCAGAAATGATTGAAGCTACTGACTGAATGAAAGGAGCTGGAATCTCACTTTCTTTGAATCTTCTTTATCATGCTAAGAGGAGCAGGAAAAAGCAAAAAATTTCAGAATTGCACCTTGCAATGCGGAGAAATTACTGTTTGTGCATTTACAATATTCATTGATTTTTGCAATTGAAAAACGTCCAGAAATGATTGAAGCTACTGACTGAATGAAAGGAGCTGGCATCTCACTCTCTTTGAATCTTCTTTATCATGCTAAGAGGAGCAGGAAAAAGCAAAAAATTTCAGAATTGCACCTTGCAATGCGGAGAAATTACTGTTTGTGCATTTACAATATTCATTGATTTTTGCCATTGAAAAACATCATGTTATTCATATACCAGAAATGTTTGAAGCTACTGACTGAATGAAAGGAGCTGGCATCTCACTCTCTTTGAATCTTCTTTATCATGCTAAGAGGAGCAGGAAAAAGCAAAAAATTTCAGAATTGCACCTTGCAATGCGGAGAAATTACTGTTTGTGCATTTACAATATTCATTGATTTTTGCCATTGAAAAACGTCCAGAAATGATTGAAGCTACTGACTGAATGAAAGGAGCTGACATCTCACTCTCTTTGAATCTTGTTTATCATGCTAAGAGGAGCAGGAAAAAGCAAAAAATTTCAGAATTGCACCTTGCAATGCGGAGAAATTACTGTTTGTGCATTTACAATATTCATTGATTTTTGCCATTGAAAAATGTCCAGAAATGATTGAAGCTACTGACTGAATGAAAGGAGCTGGCATCTCACTCTCTTTGAAACTTCTTTATCATGCTAAGAGGAGCAGGAAAAAGCAAAAAATTTCAGAATTGCACCTTGCAATGCGGAGAAATTACTGTTTGTGCATTTACAATATTCATTGATTTTTGCCATTGAAAAACGTCCAGAAATGATTGAAGCTACTGACTGAATGAAAGGAGCTGGCATCTCACTCTCTTTGAATCTTCTTTATCATGCTAAGAGGAGCAGGAAAAAGTAAAAAATTTCAGAATTGCACCTTGCAATGCGGAGAAATTACTGTTTGTGCATTTACAATATTCAATGATTTTTGCCATTGAAAAACGTCCAGAAATTATTGAAGCTACTGACTGAACGAAAGGAGCTGGCATCTCACTCTCTTTGAATCTTCTTTATCATGCTAAGAGGAGCAGGAAAAAGCAAAAAATTTCAGAATTGCACCTTGCAATGCGGAGAAATTACTGTTTGTGCATTTACAATATTCATTGATTTTTGCCATTGAAAAACATCATGTTATTCATATACCAGAAATGTTTGAAGCTACTGACTGAATGAAAGGAGCTGGCATCTCACTCTCTTTGAATCTTCTTCATAATGCTAAGAGGAGCAGGAAAAAGCAAAAAATTTCAGAATTGCACCTTGCAATGCGGAGAAATTACTGTTTGTGCATTTACAATATTCATTGATTTTTGCCATTGAAAAACATCCAGAAATGATTGAAGCTACAGACTGAATGAAAGGAGCTGGCATCTCACTCTCTTTGATTCTTCTTTATCATGCTAAGAGGAGCAGGAAAAAGCAAAAAATTTCAGAATTGCACCTTGCAATGCGGAGAAATTACTGTTTGTGCATTTACAATATTCATTGATTTTTGCCATTGAAAAACATCATGTTATTCATATACCAGAAATGTTTGAAGCTACTGACTGAATGAAAGGAGCTGGCATCTCACTCTCTTTCAATCTTCTTTATCATGCTAAGAGGAGCAGGAAAAAGCAAAAAATTTCAGAATTGCACCTTGCAATGCGGATAAATTACTGTTTGTGCATTTACAATATTCATTGATTTTTGCCATTGAAAAACATCATGTTATTCATATACCAGAAATGATTGAAGCTACTGACTGAATGAAAGGAGCTGGCATCTCACTCTCTTTGAATCTTCTTTATCATGCTAAGAGGAGCAGGAAAAAGCAAAAAATTTCAGAATTGCACCTTGCAATGCGGAGAAATTACTGTTTGTGCATTTACAATATTCATTGATTTTTGCCATTGAAAAACATCATGTTATTCATATACCAGAAATGATTGAAGCTACTGACTGAATGAAAGGAGCTGTCATCTCACTCTCTTTGAATCTTCTTTATCATGCTAAGAGGAGCAGGAAAAAGCAAAAAATTTCAGAATTGCACCTTGCAATGCGGAGAAATTACTGTTTGTGCATTTACAATATTCAATGATTTTTGCCATTGAAAAACGTCCAGAAATTATTGAAGCTACTGACTGAACGAAAGGAGCTGGCATCTCACTCTCTTTGAATCTTCTTTATCATGCTAAGAGGAGCAGGAAAAAGCAAAAAATTTCAGAATTGCACCTTGCAATGCGGAGAAATTACTGTTTGTGCATTTACAATATTCATTGATTTTTGCCATTGAAAAACATCATGTTATTCATATACCAGAAATGTTTGAAGCTACTGACTGAATGAAAGGAGCTGGCATCTCACTCTCTTTGAATCTTCTTCATAATGCTAAGAGGAGCAGGAAAAAGCAAAAAATTTCAGAATTGCACCTTGCAATGTGGAGAAATTACTGTTTGTGCATTTACAATATTCATTGATTTTTGCCATTGAAAAACATCCAGAAATGATTGAAGCTACTGACTGAATGAAAGGAGCTGGCATCTCACTCTCTTTGAATCTTCTTTATCATGCTAAGAGGAGCAGGAAAAAGCAAAAAATTTCAGAATTGCACCTTGCAATGCGGAGAAATTACTGTTTGTGCATTTACAAAATTCATTGATTTTTGCCATTGAAAAACATCATGTTATTCATATACTAGAAATGACTGAAGCTACTGACTGAATGAAAGGAGCTGGCATCTCACTCTCTTTGAATCTTCTTTATCATGCTAAGAGGAGCAGGAAAAAGCAAAAAATTTCAGAATTGCACCTTGCAATGCGGAGAAATTACTGTTTGTGCATTTACAATATTCATTGATTTTTGCCATTGAAAAACGTCCAGAAATGATTGAAGCTACTGACTGAATGAAAGGAGCTGGCATCTCACTCTCTTTGAATCTTCTTTATCATGCTAAGAGGAGCAGGAAAAAGCAAAAAATTTCAGAATTGCACCTTGCAATGCGGAGAAATTACTGTTTGTGCATTTACAATATTCATTGATTTTTGCCATTGAAAAACATCATGTTATTCATATACCAGAAATGTTTGAAGCTACTGACTGAATGAAAGGAGCTGGCATCTCACTCTCAATCTTCTTTATCATGCTAAGAGGAGCAGGAAAAAGCAAAAAATTTCAGAATTGCACCTTGCAATGCGGATAAATTACTGTTTGTGCATTTACAATATTCATTGATTTTTGCCATTGAAAAACATCATGTTATTCATATACCAGAAATGATTGAAGCTACTGACTGAATGAAAGGAGCTGGCATCTCACTCTCTTTGAATCTTCTTTATCATGCTAAGAGGAGCAGGAAAAAGCAAAAAATTTCAGAATTGCACCTTGCAATGCGGAGAAATTACTGTTTGTGCATTTACAATATTCATTGATTTTTGCCATTGAAAAACATCATGTTATTCATATACCAGAAATGTTTGAAGCTACTGACTGAATGAAAGGAGCTGGCATCTCACTCTCTTTGAATCTTCTTTATCATGCTAAGAGGAGCAGGAAAAAGCAAAAAATTTCAGAATTGCACCTTGCAATGCGGATAAATTACTGTTTGTGCATTTACAATATTCATTGATTTTTGCCATTGAAAAACATCATGTTATTCATAAACCAGAAATGATTGAAGCTACTGACTGAATGAAAGGAGCTGGCATCTCACTCTCTTTGAATCTTCTTTATCATGCTAAGAGGAGCAGGAAAAAGCAAAAAATTTCAGAATTGCACCTTGCAATGCGGAGAAATTACTGTTTGTGCATTTACAATATTCATTGCTTTTTGCCATTGAAAAACATCATGTTATTCATATACCAGAAATGATTGAAGCTACTGACTGAATGAAAGGAGCTGGCATCTCACTCTCTTTGAATCTTCTTTATCATGCTAAGAGGAGCAGGAAAAAGCAAAAAATTTCAGAATTGCACCTTGCAATGCGGAGAAATTACTGTTTGTGCATTTACAATATTCATTGATTTTTGCAATTGAAAAACGTCCAGAAATGATTGAAGCTACTGACTGAATGAAAGGAGCTGGCATCTCACTCTCTTTGAATCTTCTTTATCATGCTAAGAGGAGCAGGAAAAAGCAAAAAATTTCAGAATTGCACCTTGCAATGCGGAGAAATTACTGTTTGTGCATTTACAATATTCATTGATTTTTGCCATTGAAAAACATCATGTTATTCATATACCAGAAATGTTTGAAGCTACTGACTGAATGAAAGGAGCTGGCATCTCACTCTCTTTGAATCTTCTTTATCATGCTAAGAGGAGCAGGAAAAAGCAAAAAATTTCAGAATTGCACCTTGCAATGCGGAGAAATTACTGTTTGTGCATTTACAATATTCATTGATTTTTGCCATTGAAAAACATCATGTTATTCATATACCAGAAATGTTTGAAGCTACTGACTGAATGAAAGGAGCTGGCATCTCACTCTCTTTCAATCTTCTTTATCATGCTAAGAGGAGCAGGAAAAAGCAAAAAATTTCAGAATTGCACCTTGCAATGCGGATAAATTACTGTTTGTGCATTTACAATATTCATTGATTTTTGCCATTGAAAAACATCATGTTATTCATAAACCAGAAATGATTGAAGCTACTGACTGAATGAAAGGAGCTGGCATCTCACTCTCTTTGAATCTTCTTTATCATGCTAAGAGGAGCAGGAAAAAGCAAAAAATTTCAGAATTGCACCTTGCAATGCGGAGAAATTACAGTTTGTGCATTTACAATATTCATTGATTTTTGCCATTGAAAAACATCATGTTATTCATATACCAGAAATGATTGAAGCTACTGACTGAATGAAAGGAGCTGGCATCTCACTTTCTTTGAATCTTCTTTATCATGCTAAGAGGAGCAGGAAAAAGCAAAAAATTTCAGAATTGCACCTTGCAATGCGGAGAAATTACTGTTTGTGCATTTACAATATTCATTGATTTTTGCAATTGAAAAACGTCCAGAAATGATTGAAGCTACTGACTGAATGAAAGGAGCTGGCATCTCACTCTCTTTGAATCTTCTTTATCATGCTAAGAGGAGCAGGAAAAAGCAAAAAATTTCAGAATTGCACCTTGCAATGCGGAGAAATTACTGTTTGTGCATTTACAATATTCATTGATTTTTGCCATTGAAAAACATCATGTTATTCATATACCAGAAATGTTTGAAGCTACTGACTGAATGAAAGGAGCTGGCATCTCACTCTCTTTGAATCTTCTTTATCATGCTAAGAGGAGCAGGAAAAAGCAAAAAATTTCAGAATTGCACCTTGCAATGCGGAGAAATTACTGTTTGTGCATTTACAATATTCATTGATTTTTGCCATTGAAAAACGTCCAGAAATGATTGAAGCTACTGACTGAATGAAAGGAGCTGACATCTCACTCTCTTTGAATCTTGTTTATCATGCTAAGAGGAGCAGGAAAAAGCAAAAAATTTCAGAATTGCACCTTGCAATGCGGAGAAATTACTGTTTGTGCATTTACAATATTCATTGATTTTTGCCATTGAAAAATGTCCAGAAATGATTGAAGCTACTGACTGAATGAAAGGAGCTGGCATCTCACTCTCTTTGAAACTTCTTTATCATGCTAAGAGGAGCAGGAAAAAGCAAAAAATTTCAGAATTGCACCTTGCAATGCGGAGAAATTACTGTTTGTGCATTTACAATATTCATTGATTTTTGCCATTGAAAAACGTCCAGAAATGATTGAAGCTACTGACTGAATGAAAGGAGCTGGCATCTCACTCTCTTTGAATCTTCTTTATCATGCTAAGAGGAGCAGGAAAAAGCAAAAAATTTCAGAATTGCACCTTGCAATGCGGAGAAATTACTGTTTGTGCATTTACAATATTCATTGATTTTTGCCATTGAAAAACATCATGTTATTCATATACCAGAAATGTTTGAAGCTACTGACTGAATGAAAGGAGCTGGCATCTCACTCTCTTTGAATCTTCTTCATAATGCTAAGAGGAGCAGGAAAAAGCAAAAAATTTCAGAATTGCACCTTGCAATGCGGAGAAATTACTGTTTGTGCATTTACAATATTCATTGATTTTTGCCATTGAAAAACATCCAGAAATGATTGAAGCTACAGACTGAATGAAAGGAGCTGGCATCTCACTGTCTTTGATTCTTCTTTATCATGCTAAGAGGAGCAGGAAAAAGCAAAAAATTTCAGAATTGCACCTTGCAATGCGGAGAAATTACTGTTTGTGCATTTACAATATTCATTGATTTTTGCCATTGAAAAACATCATGTTATTCATATACCAGAAATGTTTGAAGCTACTGACTGAATGAAAGGAGCTGGCATCTCACTCTCTTTCAATCTTCTTTATCATGCTAAGAGGAGCAGGAAAAAGCAAAAAATTTCAGAATTGCACCTTGCAATGCGGATAAATTACTGTTTGTGCATTTACAATATTCATTGATTTTTGCCATTGAAAAACATCATGTTATTCATATACCAGAAATGATTGAAGCTACTGACTGAATGAAAGGAGCTGGCATCTCACTCTTTGAATCTTCTTTATCATGCTAAGAGGAGCAGGAAAAAGCAAAAAATTTCAGAATTGCACCTTGCAATGCGGAGAAATTACTGTTTGTGCATTTACAATATTCATTGATTTTTGCCATTGAAAAACATCATGTTATTCATATACCAGAAATGATTGAAGCTACTGACTGAATGAAAGGAGCTGGCATCTCACTCTCTTTGAATCTTCTTTATCATGCTAAGAGGAGCAGGAAAAAGCAAAAAATTTCAGAATTGCACCTTGCAATGCGGAGAAATTACTGTTTGTGCATTTACAATATTCAATGATTTTTGCCATTGAAAAACGTCCAGAAATTATTGAAGCTACTGACTGAACGAAAGGAGCTGGCATCTCACTCTCTTTGAATCTTCTTTATCATGCTAAGAGGAGCAGGAAAAAGCAAAAAATTTCAGAATTGCACCTTGCAATGCGGAGAAATTACTGTTTGTGCATTTACAATATTCATTGATTTTTGCCATTGAAAAACATCATGTTATTCATATACCAGAAATGTTTGAAGCTACTGACTGAATGAAAGGAGCTGGCATCTCACTCTCTTTGAATCTTCTTCATAATGCTAAGAGGAGCAGGAAAAAGCAAAAAATTTCAGAATTGCACCTTGCAATGCGGAGAAATTACTGTTTGTGCATTTACAATATTCATTGATTTTTGCCATTGAAAAACATCCAGAAATGATTGAAGCTACTGACTGAATGAAAGGAGCTGGCATCTCACTCTCTTTGAATCTTCTTCATAATGCTAAGAGGAGCAGGAAAAAGCAAAAAATTTCAGAATTGCACCTTGCAATGCGGAGAAATTACTGTTTGTGCATTTACAATATTCATTGATTTTTGCCATTGAAAAACATCCAGAAATGATTGAAGCTACAGACTGAATGAAAGGAGCTGGCATCTCACTCTCTTTGATTCTTCTTTATCATGCTAAGAGGAGCAGGAAAAAGCAAAAAATTTCAGAATTGCACCTTGCAATGCGGAGAAATTACTGTTTGTGCATTTACAATATTCATTGATTTTTGCCATTGAAAAACATCATGTTATTCATATACCAGAAATGTTTGAAGCTACTGACTGAATGAAAGGAGCTGGCATCTCACTCTCTTTGAATCTTCTTTATCATGCTAAGAGGAGCAGGAAAAAGCAAAAAATTTCAGAATTGCACCTTGCAATGCGGATAAATTACTGTTTGTGCATTTACAATATTCATTGATTTTTGCCATTGAAAAACATCATGTTATTCATATACCAGAAATGATTGAATCTACTGACTGAATGAAAGGAGCTGGCATCTCACTCTCTTTGAATCTTCTTTATCATGCTAAGAGGAGCAGGAAAAAGCAAAAAATTTCAGAATTGCACCTTGCAATGCGGAGAAATTACTGTTTGTGCATTTACAATATTCATTGATTTTTGCCATTGAAAAACATCATGTTATTCATATACCAGAAATGATTGAAGCTACTGACTGAATGAAAGGAGCTGGCATCTCACTCTCTTTGAATCTTCTTTATCATGCTAAGAGGAGCAGGAAAAAGCAAAAAATTTCAGAATTGCACCTTGCAATGCGGAGAAATTACTGTTTGTGCATTTACAATATTCAATGATTTTTGCCATTGAAAAACGTCCAGAAATTATTGAAGCTACTGACTGAACGAAAGGAGCTGGCATCTCACTCTCTTTGAATCTTCTTTATCATGCTAAGAGGAGCAGGAAAAAGCAAAAAATTTCAGAATTGCACCTTGCAATGCGGAGAAATTACTGTTTGTGCATTTACAATATTCATTGATTTTTGCCATTGAAAAACATCATGTTATTCATATACCAGAAATGTTTGAAGCTACTGACTGAATGAAAGGAGCTGGCATCTCACTCTCTTTGAATCTTCTTCATAATGCTAAGAGGAGCAGGAAAAAGCAAAAAATTTCAGAATTGCACCTTGCAATGTGGAGAAATTACTGTTTGTGCATTTACAATATTCATTGATTTTTGCCATTGAAAAACATCCAGAAATGATTGAAGCTACTGACTGAATGAAAGGAGCTGGCATCTCACTCTCTTTGAATCTTCTTTATCATGCTAAGAGGAGCAGGAAAAAGCAAAAAATTTCAGAATTGCACCTTGCAATGCGGAGAAATTACTGTTTGTGCATTTACAAAATTCATTGATTTTTGCCATTGAAAAACATCATGTTATTCATATACTAGAAATGACTGAAGCTACTGACTGAATGAAAGGAGCTGGCATCTCACTCTCTTTGAATCTTCTTTATCATGCTAAGAGGAGCAGGAAAAAGCAAAAAATTTCAGAATTGCACCTTGCAATGCGGAGAAATTACTGTTTGTGCATTTACAATATTCATTGATTTTTGCCATTGAAAAACGTCCAGAAATGATTGAAGCTACTGACTGAATGAAAGGAGCTGGCATCTCACTCTCTTTGAATCTTCTTTATCATGCTAAGAGGAGCAGGAAAAAGCAAAAAATTTCAGAATTGCACCTTGCAATGCGGAGAAATTACTGTTTGTGCATTTACAATATTCATTGATTTTTGCCATTGAAAAACATCATGTTATTCATATACCAGAAATGTTTGAAGCTACTGACTGAATGAAAGGAGCTGGCATCTCACTCTCTTTCAATCTTCTTTATCATGCTAAGAGGAGCAGGAAAAAGCAAAAAATTTCAGAATTGCACCTTGCAATGCGGATAAATTACTGTTTGTGCATTTACAATATTCATTGATTTTTGCCATTGAAAAACATCATGTTATTCATAAACCAGAAATGATTGAAGCTACTGACTGAATGAAAGGAGCTGGCATCTCACTCTCTTTGAATCTTCTTTATCATGCTAAGAGGAGCAGGAAAAAGCAAAAAATTTCAGAATTGCACCTTGCAATGCGGAGAAATTACTGTTTGTGCATTTACAATATTCATTGATATTTGCCATTGAAAAACATCATGTTATTCATATACCAGAAATGATTGAAGCTACTGACTGAATGAAAGGAGCTGGCATCTCACTCTCTTTGAATCTTCTTTATCATGCTAAGAGGAGCAGGAAAAAGCAAAAAATTTCAGAATTGCACCTTGCAATGCGGAGAAATTACTGTTTGTGCATTTACAATATTCATTGATTTTTGCAATTGAAAAACGTCCAGAAATGATTGAAGCTACTGACTGAATGAAAGGAGCTGGCATCTCACTCTCTTTGAATCTTCTTTATCATGCTAAGAGGAGCAGGAAAAAGCAAAAAATTTCAGAATTGCACCTTGCAATGCGGAGAAATTACTGTTTGTGCATTTACAATATTCATTGATTTTTGCCATTGAAAAACATCATGTTATTCATATACCAGAAATGTTTGAAGCTACTGACTGAATGAAAGGAGCTGGCATCTCACTCTCTTTGAATCTTCTTTATCATGCTAAGAGGAGCAGGAAAAAGCAAAAAATTTCAGAATTGCACCTTGCAATGCGGAGAAATTACTGTTTGTGCATTTACAATATTCATTGATTTTTGCCATTGAAAAACGTCCAGAAATGATTGAAGCTACTGACTGAATGAAAGGAGCTGACATCTCACTCTCTTTGAATCTTGTTTATCATGCTAAGAGGAGCAGGAAAAAGCAAAAAATTTCAGAATTGCACCTTGCAATGCGGAGAAATTACTGTTTGTGCATTTACAATATTCATTGATTTTTGCCATTGAAAAATGTCCAGAAATGATTGAAGCTACTGACTGAATGAAAGGAGCTGGCATCTCACTCTCTTTGAAACTTCTTTATCATGCTAAGAGGAGCAGGAAAAAGCAAAAAATTTCAGAATTGCACCTTGCAATGCGGAGAAATTACTGTTTGTGCATTTACAATATTCATTGATTTTTGCCATTGAAAAATGTCCAGAAATGATTGAAGCTACTGACTGAATGAAAGGAGCTGGCATCTCACTCTCTTTGAATCTTCTTTATCATGCTAAGAGGAGCAGGAAAAAGTAAAAAATTTCAGAATTGCACCTTGCAATGCGGAGAAATTACTGTTTGTGCATTTACAATATTCAATGATTTTTGCCATTGAAAAACGTCCAGAAATTATTGAAGCTACTGACTGAACGAAAGGAGCTGGCATCTCACTCTCTTTGAATCTTCTTTATCATGCTAAGAGGAGCAGGAAAAAGCAAAAAATTTCAGAATTGCACCTTGCAATGCGGAGAAATTACTGTTTGTGCATTTACAATATTCATTGATTTTTGCCATTGAAAAACATCATGTTATTCATATACCAGAAATGTTTGAAGCTACTGACTGAATGAAAGGAGCTGGCATCTCACTCTCTTTGAATCTTCTTCATAATGCTAAGAGGAGCAGGAAAAAGCAAAAAATTTCAGAATTGCACCTTGCAATGCGGAGAAATTACTGTTTGTGCATTTACAATATTCATTGATTTTTGCCATTGAAAAACATCCAGAAATGATTGAAGCTACAGACTGAATGAAAGGAGCTGGCATCTCACTCTCTTTGATTCTTCTTTATCATGCTAAGAGGAGCAGGAAAAAGCAAAAAATTTCAGAATTGCACCTTGCAATGCGGAGAAATTACTGTTTGTGCATCATGTTATTGCACAAACAGTAATTTCTCCGCATTGCAAGGTGCAATTCTGAAATTTTTTGCTTTTTCCTGCTCCTCTTAGCATGGTAAAGAAGATTCAAAGAGAGTGAGATAACAGCTCCTTTCATTCAGTCAGTAGCTTCAATCATTTCTGGACGTTTTTCAATGGCAAAAATCAATGAATATTGTAAATGCACAAACAGTAATTTCTCCGCATTGCAAGGTGCAATTCTGAAATTTTTTGCTTTTTCCTGCTCCTCTTAGCATGATAAAGAAGATTCAAAGAGAGTGAGATGCCAGCTCCTTTCATTCAGTCAGTAGCTTCAATCATTTCTGGACGTTTTTCAATTGCAAAAATCAATGAATATTGTAAATGCACAAACAGTAATTTCTCCGCATTGCAAGGTGCAATTCTGAAATTTTTTGCTTTTTCCTGCTCCTCTTAGCATGATAAAGAAGATTCAAAGAGAGTGACATGCCAGCTACTTTCATTCAGTCAGTAGCTTCAATCATTTCTGGTATATGAATAACATGATGTTTTTCAATGGCAAAAATCAATGAATATTGTAAATGCACAAACAGTAATTTCTCCGCATTGCAAGGTGCAATTCTGAAATTTTTTGCTTTATCCTGCTCCTCTTAGCATGATAAAGAAGATTCAAAGAGAGTGAGATGCCAGCTCCTTTCATTCAGTCAGTAGCTTCAATCATTTCTGGTATATGAATAACATGATGTTTTTCAATGGCAAAAATCAATGAATATTGTAAATGCACAAACAGTAATTTATCCGCATTGCAAGGTGCAATTCTGAAATTTTTTGCTTTTTCCTGCTCCTCTTAGCATGATAAAGAAGATTCAAAGAGAGTGAGATGCCAGCTCCTTTCATTCAGTCAGTAGCTTCAAACATTTCTGGTATATGAATAACATGATGTTTTTCAATGGCAAAAATCAATGAATATTGTAAATGCACAAACAGTAATTTCTCCGCATTGCAAGGTGCAATTCTGAAATTTTTTGCTTTTTCCTGCTCCTCTTAGCATGATAAAGAAGATTCAAAGAGAGTGAGATGCCAGCTCCTTTCATTCAGTCAGTAGCTTCAATCATTTCTGGACGTTTTTCAATGGCAAAAATCAATGAATATTGTAAATGCACAAACAGTAATTTCTCCGCATTGCAAGGTGCAATTCTGAAATTTTTTGCTTTTTCCTGCTCCTCTTAGCATGATAAAGAAGATTCAAAGAGAGTGAGATGCCAGCTCCTTTCATTCAGTCAGTAGCTTCAAACATTTCTGGTATATGAATAACATGATGTTTTTCAATGGCAAAAATCAATGAATATTGTAAATGCACAAACAGTAATTTCTCCGCATTGCAAGGTGCAATTCTGAAATTTTTTGCTTTTTCCTGCTCCTCTTAGCATGATAAAGAAGATTCAAAGAGAGTGAGATGCCAGCTCCTTTCATTCAGTCAGTAGCTTCAATCATTTCTGGACGTTTTTCAAAGGCAAAAATCAATGAATATTGTAAATGCACAAACAGTAATTTATCCGCATTGCAAGGTGCAATTCTGAAATTTTTTGCTTTTTCCTGCTCCTCTTAGCATGATAAAGAAGATTCAAAGAGAGTGAGATGCCAGCTCCTTTCATTCAGTCAGTAGCTTCAAACATTTCTGGTATATGAATAACATGATGTTTTTCAATGGCAAAAATCAATGAATATTGTAAATGCACAAACAGTAATTTCTCCGCATTGCAAGGTGCAATTCTGAAATTTTTTGCTTTTTCCTGCTCCTCTTAGCATGATAAAGAAGATTCAAAGAGAGTGAGATGCCAGCTCCTTTCATTCCGTCAGTAGCTTCAATCATTTCTGGACGTTTTTCAATGGCAAAAATCAATGAATATTGTAAATGCACAAACAGTAATTTCTCCGCATTGCAAGGTGCAATTCTGAAATTTTTTGCTTTTTCCTGCTCCTCTTAGCATTATGAAGAAGATTCAGAGTGAGATGCCAGCTCCTTTCATTCAGTCAGTAGCTTCAAACATTTCTGGTATATGAAAAACATGTTTTTCAATGGCAAAAATCAATGAATATTGTAAATGCACAAACAGTAATATCTCCACATTGCAAGGTGCAATTCTGAAATTTTTTGCTTTTTCCTGCTAATCCTAGCATGATAAAGAAGATTCAAAGAGAGTGAGATGCCAGCTCCTTTCATTCAGTCAGTAGCTTCAAACATTTCTGGTATATGAAAAACGTTTTTCAATGGCAAAAATCAATGAATATTGTAAATGCACAAACAGTAATATCTCCACATTGCACGGTGCAATTCTGAAATTTTTAGCTTTTTCCTGTTAATCCTAGCATGATAAAGAAGATTCAAAGAGAGTGAGATGCCAGCTCCTTTCATTCAGTCAGTAGCTTCAAACATTTCTGGTATATGAAAAACATGTTTTTCAATGGCAAAAATCAATGAATATTGTAAATGCACAAACAGTAATATCTCCACATTGCACGGTGCAATTCTGAAATTTTTAGCTTTTTCCTGTTAATCCTAGCATGATAAAGAAGATTCAAAGAGAGTGAGATGCCAGCTCCTTTCATTCAGTCAGTAGCTTCAAACATTTCTGGTATATGAAAAACATGTTTTTCAATGGCAAAAATCAATGAATATTGTAAATGCACAAACAGTAATATCTCCACATTGCACGGTGCAATTCTGAAATTTTTAGCTTTTTCCTGTTAATCCTAGCATGATAAAGAAGATTCAAAGAGAGTGAGATGCCAGCTCCTTTCATTCAGTCAGTAGCTTCAAACATTTCTGGTATATGAAAAACATGTTTTTCAATGGCAAAAATCAATGAATATTGTAAATGCACAAACAGTAATATCTCCACATTGCACGGTGCAATTCTGAAATTTTTAGCTTTTTCCTGTTAATCCTAGCATGATAAAGAAGATTCAAAGAGAGTGAGATGCCAGCTCCTTTCATTCAGTCAGTAGCTTCAAACATTTCTGGTATATGAAAAACGTTTTTCAATGGCAAAAATCAATGAATATTGTAAATGCACAAACAGTAATATCTCCGCATTGCAAGGTGCAATTCTGAAATTTTTTGCTTTTTCCTGCTAATCCTAGCATGATAAAGAAGATTCAAAGAGAGTGAGATGCCAGCTCCTTTCATTCAGTCAGTAGCTTCAAACATTTCTGGTATATGAAAAACATGTTTTTCAATGGCAAAAATCAATGAATATTGTAAATGCACAAACAGTAATATCTCCACATTGCAAGGTGCAATTCTGAAATTTTTAGCTTTTTCCTGTTAATCCTAGCATGATAAAGAAGATTCAAAGAGAGTGAGATGCCAGCTCCTTTCATTCAGTCAGTAGCTTCAAACATTTCTGGTATATGAAAAACGTTTTTCAATGGCAAAAATCAATGAATATTGTAAATGCACAAACAGTAATATCTCCACATTGCAAGGTGCAATTCTGAAATTTTTTGCTTTTTCCTGTTAATCCTAGCATGATAAAGAAGATTCAAAGAGAGTGAGATGCCAGCTCCTTTCATTCAGTCAGTAGTTACAAACATTTCTGGTATATGAAAAACATGTTTTTCAATGGCAAAAATCAATGAATATTGTAAATGCACAAACAGTAATATCTCCGCATTGCAAGGTGCAATTCTGAAATTTTTTGCTTTTTCCTGCTAATCCTAGCATGATAAGGAAGATTCAAAGAGAGTGAGATGCCAGCTCCTTTCATTCAGTCAGTAGCTTCAAACATTTCTGGTATATGAAAAACATGTTTTTCAATGGCAAAAATCAATGAATATTGTAAATGCACAAACAGTAATATCTCCACATTGCACGGTGCAATTCTGAAATTTTTAGCTTTTTCCTGTTAATCCTAGCATGATAAAGAAGATTCAAAGAGAGTGAGATGCCAGCTCCTTTCAGTCAGTAGCTTCAAACATTTCTGGTATATGAAAAACATGTTTTTCAATGGCAAAAATCAATGAATATTGTAAATGCACAAACAGTAATATCTCCACATTGCACGGTGCAATTCTGAAATTTTTAGCTTTTTCCTGTTAATCCTAGCATGATAAAGAAGATTCAAAGAGAGTGAGATGCCAGCTCCTTTCATTCAGTCAGTAGCTTCAAACATTTCTGGTATATGAAAAACGTTTTTCAATGGCAAAAATCAATGAATATTGTAAATGCACAAACAGTAATATCTCCACATTGCAAGGTGCAATTCTGAAATTTTTTGCTTTTTCCTGTTAATCCTAGCATGATCAAGAAGATTCAAAGAGAGTGAGATGCCAGCTCCTTTCATTCAGTCAGTAGCTTCAAACATTTCTGGTATATGAAAAACATGTTTTTCAATGGCAAAAATCAATGAATATTGTAAATGCACAAACAGTAATATCTCCGCATTGCAAGGTGCAATTCTGAAATTTTTAGCTTTTTCCTGCTAATCCTAGCATGATAAAGAAGATTCAAAGAGAGTGAGATGCCAGCTCCTTTCATTCAGTCAGTAGCTTCAAACATTTCTGGTATATGAAAAACATGTTTTTCAATGGCAAAAATCAATGAATATTGTAAATGCACAAACAGTAATATCTCCACATTGCAAGGTGCAATTCTGAAATTTTTTGCTTTTTCCTGTTAATCCTAGCATGATAAAGAAGATTCAAAGAGAGTGAGATGCCAGCTCCTTTCATTCAGTCAGTAGCTTCAAACATTTCTGGTATATGAAAAACATGTTTTTCAATGGCAAAAATCAATGAATATTGTAAATGCACAAACAGTAATATCTCCACATTGCAAGGTGCAATTCTGAAATTTTTTGCTTTTTCCTGCTAATCCTAGCATGATAAAGAAGATTCAAAGAGAGTGAGATGCCAGCTCCTTTCATTCAGTCAGTAGCTTCAAACATTTCTGGTATATGAAAAACGTTTTTCAATGGCAAAAATCAATGAATATTGTAAATGCACAAACAGTAATATCTCCACATTGCACGGTGCAATTCTGAAATTTTTAGCTTTTTCCTGTTAATCCTAGCATGATAAAGAAGATTCAAAGAGAGTGAGATGCCAGCTCCTTTCATTCAGTCAGTAGCTTCAAACATTTCTGGTATATGAAAAACATGTTTTTCAATGGCAAAAATCAATGAATATTGTAAATGCACAAACAGTAATATCTCCACATTGCAAGGTGCAATTCTGAAATTTTTTGCTTTTTCCTGCTAATCCTAGCATGATAAAGAAGATTCAAAGAGAGTGAGATGCCAGCTCCTTTCATTCAGTCAGTAGCTTCAAACATTTCTGGTATATGAAAAACATGTTTTTCAATGGCAAAAATCAATGAATATTGTAAATGCACAAACAGTAATATCTCCACATTGCACGGTGCAATTCTGAAATTTTTAGCTTTTTCCTGTTAATCCTAGCATGATAAAGAAGATTCAAAGAGAGTGAGATGCCAGCTCCTTTCATTCAGTCAGTAGCTTCAAACATTTCTGGTATATGAAAAACGTTTTTCAATGGCAAAAATCAATGAATATTGTAAATGCACAAACAGTAATATCTCCACATTGCAAGGTGCAATTCTGAAATTTTTTGCTTTTTCCTGTTAATCCTAGCATGATAAAGAAGATTCAGAGTGAGATGCCAGCTCCTTTCATTCAGTCAGTAGCTTCAAACATTTCTGGTATATGAAAAACATGTTTTTCAATGGCAAAAATCAATGAATATTGTAAATGCACAAACAGTAATATCTCCGCATTGCAAGGTGCAATTCTGAAATTTTTTGCTTTTTCCTGCTAATCCTAGCATGATAAAGAAGATTCAAAGAGAGTGAGATGCCAGCTCCTTTCATTCAGTCAGTAGCTTCAAACATTTCTGGTATATGAAAAACATGTTTTTCAATGGCAAAAATCAATGAATATTGTAAAAGCACAAACAGTAATATCTCCACATTGCACGGTGCAATTCTGAAATTTTTAGCTTTTTCCTGTTAATCCTAGCATGATAAAGAAGATTCAAAGAGAGTGAGATGCCAGCTCCTTTCATTCAGTCAGTAGCTTCAAACATTTCTGGTATATGAAAAACATGTTTTTCAATGGCAAAAATCAATGAATATTGTAAATGCACAAACAGTAATATCTCCACATTGCACGGTGCAATTCTGAAATTTTTAGCTTTTTCCTGTTAATCCTAGCATGATAAAGAAGATTCAAAGAGAGTGAGATGCCAGCTCCTTTCATTCAGTCAGTAGCTTCAAACATTTCTGGTATATGAAAAACATGTTTTTCAATGGCAAAAATCAATGAATATTGTAAATGCACAAACAGTAATATCTCCACATTGCAAGGTGCAATTCTGAAATTTTTTGCTTTTTCCTGTTAATCCTAGCATGATAAAGAAGATTCAAAGAGAGTGAGATGCCAGCTCCTTTCATTCAGTCAGTAGCTTCAAACATTTCTGGTATATGAAAAACATGTTTTTCAATGGCAAAAATCAATGAATATTGTAAATGCACAAACAGTAATATCTCCACATTGCACGGTGCAATTCTGAAATTTTTAGCTTTTTCCTGTTAATCCTAGCATGATAAAGAAGATTCAAAGAGAGTGAGATGCCAGCTCCTTTCATTCAGTCAGTAGCTTCAAACATTTCTGGTATATGAAAAACATGTTTTTCAATGGCAAAAATCAATGAATATTGTAAATGCACAAACAGTAATATCTCCACATTGCACGGTGCAATTCTGAAATTTTTAGCTTTTTCCTGTTAATCCTAGCATGATAAAGAAGATTCAAAGAGAGTGAGATGCCAGCTCCTTTCATTCAGTCAGTAGCTTCAAACATTTCTGGTATATGAAAAACATGTTTTTCAATGGCAAAAATCAATGAATATTGTAAATGCACAAACAGTAATATCTCCACATTGCACGGTGCAATTCTGAAATTTTTAGCTTTTTCCTGTTAATCCTAGCATGATAAAGAAGATTCAAAGAGAGTGAGATGCCAGCTCCTTTCATTCAGTCAGTAGCTTCAAACATTTCTGGTATATGAAAAACATGTTTTTCAATGGCAAAAATCAATGAATATTGTAAATGCACAAACAGTAATATCTCCACATTGCACGGTGCAATTCTGAAATTTTTAGCTTTTTCCTGTTAATCCTAGCATGATAAAGAAGATTCAAAGAGAGTGAGATGCCAGCTCCTTTCATTCAGTCAGTAGCTTCAAACATTTCTGGTATATGAAAAACGTTTTTCAATGGCAAAAATCAATGAATATTGTAAATGCACAAACAGTAATATCTCCGCATTGCAAGGTGCAATTCTGAAATTTTTTGCTTTTTCCTGCTAATCCTAGCATGATAAAGAAGATTCAAAGAGAGTGAGATGCCAGCTCCTTTCATTCAGTCAGTAGCTTCAAACATTTCTGGTATATGAAAAACATGTTTTTCAATGGCAAAAATCAATGAATATTGTAAATGCACAAACAGTAATATCTCCACATTGCAAGGTGCAATTCTGAAATTTTTTGCTTTTTCCTGTTAATCCTAGCATGATAAAGAAGATTCAAAGAGAGTGAGATGCCAGCTCCTTTCATTCAGTCAGTAGCTTCAAACATTTCTGGTATATGAAAAACATGTTTTTCAATGGCAAAAATCAATGAATATTGTAAATGCACAAACAGTAATATCTCCACATTGCAAGGTGCAATTCTGAAATTTTTTGCTTTTTCCTGCTAATCCTAGCATGATAAAGAAGATTCAAAGAGAGTGAGATGCCAGCTCCTTTCATTCAGTCAGTAGCTTCAAACATTTCTGGTATATGAAAAACGTTTTTCAATGGCAAAAATCAATGAATATTGTAAATGCACAAACAGTAATATCTCCACATTGCACGGTGCAATTCTGAAATTTTTAGCTTTTTCCTGTTAATCCTAGCATGATAAAGAAGATTCAAAGAGAGTGAGATGCCAGCTCCTTTCATTCAGTCAGTAGCTTCAAACATTTCTGGTATATGAAAAACATGTTTTTCAATGGCAAAAATCAATGAATATTGTAAATGCACAAACAGTAATATCTCCACATTGCAAGGTGCAATTCTGAAATTTTTTGCTTTTTCCTGCTAATCCTAGCATGATAAAGAAGATTCAAAGAGAGTGAGATGCCAGCTCCTTTCATTCAGTCAGTAGCTTCAAACATTTTTGGTATATGAAAAACATGTTTTTCAATGGCAAAAATCAATGAATATTGTAAATGCACAAACAGTAATATCTCCACATTGCACGGTGCAATTCTGAAATTTTTAGCTTTTTCCTGTTAATCCTAGCATGATAAAGAAGATTCAAAGAGAGTGAGATGCCAGCTCCTTTCATTCAGTCAGTAGCTTCAAACATTTCTGGTATATGAAAAACGTTTTTCAATGGCAAAAATCAATGAATATTGTAAATGCACAAACAGTAATATCTCCACATTGCAAGGTGCAATTCTGAAATTTTTTGCTTTTTCCTGTTAATCCTAGCATGATAAAGAAGATTCAGAGTGAGATGCCAGCTCCTTTCATTCAGTCAGTAGCTTCAAACATTTCTGGTATATGAAAAACATGTTTTTCAATGGCAAAAATCAATGAATATTGTAAATGCACAAACAGTAATATCTCCGCATTGCAAGGTGCAATTCTGAAATTTTTTGCTTTTTCCTGCTAATCCTAGCATGATAAAGAAGATTCAAAGAGAGTGAGATGCCAGCTCCTTTCATTCAGTCAGTAGCTTCAAACATTTCTGGTATATGAAAAACATGTTTTTCAATGGCAAAAATCAATGAATATTGTAAAAGCACAAACAGTAATATCTCCACATTGCACGGTGCAATTCTGAAATTTTTAGCTTTTTCCTGTTAATCCTAGCATGATAAAGAAGATTCAAAGAGAGTGAGATGCCAGCTCCTTTCATTCAGTCAGTAGCTTCAAACATTTCTGGTATATGAAAAACATGTTTTTCAATGGCAAAAATCAATGAATATTGTAAATGCACAAACAGTAATATCTCCACATTGCACGGTGCAATTCTGAAATTTTTAGCTTTTTCCTGTTAATCCTAGCATGATAAAGAAGATTCAGAGAGTGAGATGCCAGCTCCTTTCATTCAGTCAGTAGCTTCAAACATTTCTGGTATATGAAAAACATGTTTTTCAATGGCAAAAATCAATGAATATTGTAAATGCACAAACAGTAATATCTCCACATTGCAAGGTGCAATTCTGAAATTTTTTGCTTTTTCCTGTTAATCCTAGCATGATAAAGAAGATTCAAAGAGAGTGAGATGCCAGCTCCTTTCATTCAGTCAGTAGCTTCAAACATTTCTGGTATATGAAAAACATGTTTTTCAATGGCAAAAATCAATGAATATTGTAAATGCACAAACAGTAATATCTCCACATTGCACGGTGCAATTCTGAAATTTTTAGCTTTTTCCTGTTAATCCTAGCATGATAAAGAAGATTCAAAGAGAGTGAGATGCCAGCTCCTTTCATTCAGTCAGTAGCTTCAAACATTTCTGGTATATGAAAAACATGTTTTTCAATGGCAAAAATCAATGAATATTGTAAATGCACAAACAGTAATATCTTCACATTGCACGGTGCAATTCTGAAATTTTTAGCTTTTTCCTGTTAATCCTAGCATGATAAAGAAGATTCAAAGAGAGTGAGATGCCAGCTCCTTTCATTCAGTCAGTAGCTTCAAACATTTCTGGTATATGAAAAACATGTTTTTCAATGGCAAAAATCAATGAATATTGTAAATGCACAAACAGTAATATCTCCACATTGCACGGTGCAATTCTGAAATTTTTAGCTTTTTCCTGTTAATCCTAGCATGATAAAGAAGATTCAAAGAGAGTGAGATGCCAGCTCCTTTCATTCAGTCAGTAGCTTCAAACATTTCTGGTATATGAAAAACATGTTTTTCAATGGCAAAAATCAATGAATATTGTAAATGCACAAACAGTAATATCTCCACATTGCACGGTGCAATTCTGAAATTTTTAGCTTTTTCCTGTTAATCCTAGCATGATAAAGAAGATTCAAAGAGAGTGAGATGCCAGCTCCTTTCATTCAGTCAGTAGCTTCAAACATTTCTGGTATATGAAAAACGTTTTTCAATGGCAAAAATCAATGAATATTGTAAATGCACAAACAGTAATATCTCCGCATTGCAAGGTGCAATTCTGAAATTTTTTGCTTTTTCCTGCTAATCCTAGCATGATAAAGAAGATTCAAAGAGAGTGAGATGCCAGCTCCTTTCATTCAGTCAGTAGCTTCAAACATTTCTGGTATATGAAAAACATGTTTTTCAATGGCAAAAATCAATGAATATTGTAAATGCACAAACAGTAATATCTCCACATTGCAAGGTGCAATTCTGAAATTTTTTGCTTTTTCCTGTTAATCCTAGCATGATAAAGAAGATTCAAAGAGAGTGAGATGTCAGCTCCTTTCATTCAGTCAGTAGCTTCAAACATTTCTGGTATATGAAAAACATGTTTTTCAATGGCAAAAATCAATGAATATTGTAAATGCACAAACAGTAATATCTCCACATTGCAAGGTGCAATTCTGAAATTTTTTGCTTTTTCCTGCTAATCCTAGCATGATAAAGAAGATTCAAAGAGAGTGAGATGCCAGCTCCTTTCATTCAGTCAGTAGCTTCAAACATTTCTGGTATATGAAAAACGTTTTTCAATGGCAAAAATCAATGAATATTGTAAATGCACAAACAGTAATATCTCCACATTGCACGGTGCAATTCTGAAATTTTTAGCTTTTTCCTGTTAATCCTAGCATGATAAAGAAGATTCAAAGAGAGTGAGATGCCAGCTCCTTTCATTCAGTCAGTAGCTTCAATCATTTCTGGTATATGAATAACATGATGTTTTTCAATGGCAAAAATCAATGAATATTGTAAATGCACAAACAGTAATTTCTCCGCATTGCAAGGTGCAATTCTGAAATTTTTTGCTTTATCCTGCTCCTCTTAGCATGATAAAGAAGATTCAAAGAGAGTGAGATGCCAGCTCCTTTCATTCAGTCAGTAGCTTCAATCATTTCTGGTATATGAATAACATGATGTTTTTCAATGGCAAAAATCAATGAATATTGTAAATGCACAAACAGTAATTTATCCGCATTGCAAGGTGCAATTCTGAAATTTTTTGCTTTTTCCTGCTCCTCTTAGCATGATAAAGAAGATTCAAAGAGAGTGAGATGCCAGCTCCTTTCATTCAGTCAGTAGCTTCAAACATTTCTGGTATATGAATAACATGATGTTTTTCAATGGCAAAAATCAATGAATATTGTAAATGCACAAACAGTAATTTCTCCGCATTGCAAGGTGCAATTCTGAAATTTTTTGCTTTTTCCTGCTCCTCTTAGCATGATAAAGAAGATTCAAAGAGAGTGAGATGCCAGCTCCTTTCATTCAGTCAGTAGCTTCAATCATTTCTGGACGTTTTTCAATGGCAAAAATCAATGAATATTGTAAATGCACAAACAGTAATTTCTCCGCATTGCAAGGTGCAATTCTGAAATTTTTTGCTTTTTCCTGCTCCTCTTAGCATGATAAAGAAGATTCAAAGAGAGTGAGATGCCAGCTCCTTTCATTCAGTCAGTAGCTTCAAACATTTCTGGTATATGAATAACATGATGTTTTTCAATGGCAAAAATCAATGAATATTGTAAATGCACAAACAGTAATTTCTCCGCATTGCAAGGTGCAATTCTGAAATTTTTTGCTTTTTCCTGCTCCTCTTAGCATGATAAAGAAGATTCAAAGAGAGTGAGATGCCAGCTCCTTTCATTCAGTCAGTAGCTTCAATCATTTCTGGACGTTTTTCAAAGGCAAAAATCAATGAATATTGTAAATGCACAAACAGTAATTTATCCGCATTGCAAGGTGCAATTCTGAAATTTTTTGCTTTTTCCTGCTCCTCTTAGCATGATAAAGAAGATTCAAAGAGAGTGAGATGCCAGCTCCTTTCATTCAGTCAGTAGCTTCAAACATTTCTGGTATATGAATAACATGATGTTTTTCAATGGCAAAAATCAATGAATATTGTAAATGCACAAACAGTAATTTCTCCGCATTGCAAGGTGCAATTCTGAAATTTTTTGCTTTTTCCTGCTCCTCTTAGCATGATAAAGAAGATTCAAAGAGAGTGAGATGCCAGCTCCTTTCATTCCGTCAGTAGCTTCAATCATTTCTGGACGTTTTTCAATGGCAAAAATCAATGAATATTGTAAATGCACAGTAATTTCTCCGCATTGCAAGGTGCAATTCTGAAATTTTTTGCTTTTTCCTGCTCCTCTTAGCATTATGAAGAAGATTCAGAGTGAGATGCCAGCTCCTTTCATTCAGTCAGTAGCTTCAAACATTTCTGGTATATGAAAAACATGTTTTTCAATGGCAAAAATCAATGAATATTGTAAATGCACAAACAGTAATATCTCCACATTGCAAGGTGCAATTCTGAAATTTTTTGCTTTTTCCTGCTAATCCTAGCATGATAAAGAAGATTCAAAGAGAGTGAGATGCCAGCTCCTTTCATTCAGTCAGTAGCTTCAAACATTTCTGGTATATGAAAAACGTTTTTCAATGGCAAAAATCAATGAATATTGTAAATGCACAAACAGTAATATCTCCACATTGCACGGTGCAATTCTGAAATTTTTAGCTTTTTCCTGTTAATCCTAGCATGATAAAGAAGATTCAAAGAGAGTGAGATGCCAGCTCCTTTCATTCAGTCAGTAGCTTCAAACATTTCTGGTATATGAAAAACATGTTTTTCAATGGCAAAAATCAATGAATATTGTAAATGCACAAACAGTAATATCTCCACATTGCAAGGTGCAATTCTGAAATTTTTTGCTTTTTCCTGCTAATCCTAGCATGATAAAGAAGATTCAAAGAGAGTGAGATGCCAGCTCCTTTCATTCAGTCAGTAGCTTCAAACATTTCTGGTATATGAAAAACGTTTTTCAATGGCAAAAATCAATGAATATTGTAAATGCACAAACAGTAATATCTCCACATTGCAAGGTGCAATTCTGAAATTTTTTGCTTTTTCCTGTTAATCCTAGCATGATAAAGAAGATTCAAAGAGAGTGAGATGCCAGCTCCTTTCATTCAGTCAGTAGTTACAAACATTTCTGGTATATGAAAAACATGTTTTTCAATGGCAAAAATCAATGAATATTGTAAATGCACAAACAGTAATATCTCCGCATTGCAAGGTGCAATTCTGAAATTTTTTGCTTTTTCCTGCTAATCCTAGCATGATAAGGAAGATTCAAAGAGAGTGAGATGCCAGCTCCTTTCATTCAGTCAGTAGCTTCAATCATTTCTGGACGTTTTTCAATGGCAAAAATCAATGAATATTGTAAATGCACAAACAGTAATTTCTCCGCATTGCAAGGTGCAATTCTGAAATTTTTTGCTTTTTCCTGCTCCTCTTAGCATGATAAAGAAGATTCAAAGAGAGTGAGATGCCAGCTCCTTTCATTCAGTCAGTAGCTTCAAACATTTCTGGTATATGAATAACATGATGTTTTTCAATGGCAAAAATCAATGAATATTGTAAATGCACAAACAGTAATTTCTCCGCATTGCAAGGTGCAATTCTGAAATTTTTTGCTTTTTCCTGCTCCTCTTAGCATGATAAAGAAGATTCAAAGAGAGTGAGATGCCAGCTCCTTTCATTCAGTCAGTAGCTTCAATCATTTCTGGACGTTTTTCAATGGCAAAAATCAATGAATATTGTAAATGCACAAACAGTAATTTCTCCACATTGCAAGGTGCAATTCTGAAAATTTTTGCTTTTTCCTGCTCCTCTTAGCATGATAAAGAAGTTTCAGAGAGTGAGATGCCAGCTCCTTTCATTCAGTCAGTAGCTTCAATCATTTCTGGACGTTTTTCAATGGCAAAAATCAATGAATATTGTAAATGCACAAACAGTAATTTCTCCGCATTGCAAGGTGCAATTCTGAAATTTTTTGCTTTTTCCTGCTCCTCTTAGCATGATAAACAAGATTCAAAGAGAGTGAGATGCCAGCTCCTTTCATTCAGTCAGTAGCTTCAATCATTTCTGGACGTTTTTCAATGGCAAAAATCAATGAATATTGTAAATGCACAAACAGTAATTTATCCGCATTGCAAGGTGCAATTCTGAAATTTTTTGCTTTTTCCTGCTCCTCTTAGCATGATAAAGAAGATTCAAAGAGAGTGAGATGCCAGCTCCTTTCATTCAGTCAGTAGCTTCAAACATTTCTGGTATATGAATAACATGATGTTTTTCAATGGCAAAAATCAATGAATATTGTAAATGCACAAACAGTAATTTCTCCGCATTGCAAGGTGCAATTCTGAAATTTTTTGCTTTTTCCTGCTCCTCTTAGCATGATAAAGAAGATTCAAAGAGAGTGAGATGCCAGCTCCTTTCATTCCGTCAGTAGCTTCAATCATTTCTGGACGTTTTTCAATGGCAAAAATCAATGAATATTGTAAATGCACAAACAGTAATTTCTCCGCATTGCAAGGTGCAATTCTGAAATTTTTTGCTTTTTCCTGCTCCTCTTAGCATTATGAAGAAGATTCAAAGAGAGTGAGATGCCAGCTCCTTTCATTCAGTCAGTAGCTTCAAACATTTCTGGTATATGAAAAACATGTTTTTCAATGGCAAAAATCAATGAATATTGTAAATGCACAAACAGTAATATCTCCACATTGCAAGGTGCAATTCTGAAATTTTTTGCTTTTTCCTGTTAATCCTAGCATGATAAAGAAGATTCAAAGAGAGTGAGATGCCAGCTCCTTTCATTCAGTCAGTAGTTACAAACATTTCTGGTATATGAAAAACATGTTTTTCAATGGCAAAAATCAATGAATATTGTAAATGCACAAACAGTAATATCTCCGCATTGCAAGGTGCAATTCTGAAATTTTTTGCTTTTTCCTGCTAATCCTAGCATGATAAGGAAGATTCAAAGAGAGTGAGATGCCAGCTCCTTTCATTCAGTCAGTAGCTTCAAACATTTCTGGTATATGAAAAACATGTTTTTCAATGGCAAAAATCAATGAATATTGTAAATGCACAAACAGTAATATCTCCACATTGCACGGTGCAATTCTGAAATTTTTAGCTTTTTCCTGTTAATCCTAGCATGATAAAGAAGATTCAAAGAGAGTGAGATGCCAGCTCCTTTCATTCAGTCAGTAGCTTCAAACATTTCTGGTATATGAAAAACATGTTTTTCAATGGCAAAAATCAATGAATATTGTAAATGCACAAACAGTAATATCTCCACATTGCACGGTGCAATTCTGAAATTTTTAGCTTTTTCCTGTTAATCCTAGCATGATAAAGAAGATTCAAAGAGAGTGAGATGCCAGCTCCTTTCATTCAGTCAGTAGCTTCAAACATTTCTGGTATATGAAAAACGTTTTTCAATGGCAAAAATCCATGAATATTGTAAATGCACAAACAGTAATATCTCCACATTGCAAGGTGCAATTCTGAAATTTTTTGCTTTTTCCTGTTAATCCTAGCATGATAAAGAAGATTCAAAGAGAGTGAGATGCCAGCTCCTTTCATTCAGTCAGTAGCTTCAAACATTTCTGGTATATGAAAAACATGTTTTTCAATGGCAAAAATCAATGAATATTGTAAATGCACAAACAGTAATATCTCCGCATTGCAAGGTGCAATTCTGAAATTTTTTGCTTTTTCCTGCTAATCCTAGCATGATAAAGAAGATTCAAAGAGAGTGAGATGCCAGCTCCTTTCATTCAGTCAGTAGCTTCAAACATTTCTGGTATATGAAAAACATGTTTTTCAATGGCAAAAATCAATGAATATTGTAAATGCACAAACAGTAATATCTCCACATTGCAAGGTGCAATTCTGAAATTTTTTGCTTTTTCCTGTTAATCCTAGCATGATAAAGAAGATTCAAAGAGAGTGAGATGCCAGCTCCTTTCATTCAGTCAGTAGCTTCAAACATTTCTGGTATATGAAAAACATGTTTTTCAATGGCAAAAATCAATGAATATTGTAAATGCACAAACAGTAATATCTCCACATTGCAAGGTGCAATTCTGAAATTTTTTGCTTTTTCCTGCTAATCCTAGCATGATAAAGAAGATTCAAAGAGAGTGAGATGCCAGCTCCTTTCATTCAGTCAGTAGCTTCAAACATTTCTGGTATATGAAAAACGTTTTTCAATGGCAAAAATCAATGAATATTGTAAATGCACAAACAGTAATATCTCCACATTGCACGGTGCAATTCTGAAATTTTTAGCTTTTTCCTGTTAATCCTAGCATGATAAAGAAGATTCAAAGAGAGTGAGATGCCAGCTCCTTTCATTCAGTCAGTAGCTTCAAACATTTCTGGTATATGAAAAACATGTTTTTCAATGGCAAAAATCAATGAATATTGTAAATGCACAAACAGTAATATCTCCGCATTGCAAGGTGCAATTCTGAAATTTTTTGCTTTTTCCTGCTAATCCTAGCATGATAAAGAAGATTCAAAGAGAGTGAGATGCCAGCTCCTTTCATTCAGTCAGTAGCTTCAAACATTTCTGGTATATGAAAAACATGTTTTTCAATGGCAAAAATCAATGAATATTGTAAATGCACAAACAGTAATATCTCCACATTGCAAGGTGCAATTCTGAAATTTTTTGCTTTTTCCTGTTAATCCTAGCATGATAAAGAAGATTCAAAGAGAGTGAGATGCCAGCTCCTTTCATTCAGTCAGTAGCTTCAAACATTTCTGGTATATGAAAAACGTTTTTCAATGGCAAAAATCAATGAATATTGTAAATGCACAAACAGTAATATCTCCACATTGCACGGTGCAATTCTGAAATTTTTAGCTTTTTCCTGTTAATCCTAGCATGATAAAGAAGATTCAAAGAGAGTGAGATGCCAGCTCCTTTCATTCAGTCAGTAGCTTCAAACATTTCTGGTATATGAAAAACATGTTTTTCAATGGCAAAAATCAATGAATATTGTAAATGCACAAACAGTAATATCTCCACATTGCACGGTGCAATTCTGAAATTTTTAGCTTTTTCCTGTTAATCCTAGCATGATAAAGAAGATTCAAAGAGAGTGAGATGCCAGCTCCTTTCATTCAGTCAGTAGCTTCAAACATTTCTGGTATATGAAAAACGTTTTTCAATGGCAAAAATCAATGAATATTGTAAATGCACAAACAGTAATATCTCCACATTGCAAGGTGCAATTCTGAAATTTTTTGCTTTTTCCTGTTAATCCTAGCATGATAAAGAAGATTCAAAGAGAGTGAGATGCCAGCTCCTTTCATTCAGTCAGTAGCTTCAAACATTTCTGGTATATGAAAAACGTTTTTCAATGGCAAAAATCAATGAATATTGTAAATGCACAAACAGTAATATCTCCACATTGCAAGGTGCAATTCTGAAATTTTTTGCTTTTTCCTGTTAATCCTAGCATGATAAAGAAGATTCAAAGAGAGTGAGATGCCAGCTCCTTTCATTCAGTCAGTAGCTTCAAACATTTCTGGTATATGAAAAACATGTTTTTCAATGGCAAAAATCAATGAATATTGTAAATGCACAAACAGTAATATCTCCGCATTGCAAGGTGCAATTCTGAAATTTTTTGCTTTTTCCTGCTAATCATAGCATGATAAAGAAGATTCAAAGAGAGTGAGATGCCAGCTCCTTTCATTCAGTCAGTAGCTTCAAACATTTCTGGTATATGAAAAACATGTTTTTCAATGGCAAAAATCAATGAATATTGTAAAAGCACAAACAGTAATATCTCCACATTGCACGGTGCAATTCTGAAATTTTTAGCTTTTTCCTGTTAATCCTAGCATGATAAAGAAGATTCAAAGAGAGTGAGATGCCAGCTCCTTTCATTCAGTCAGTAGCTTCAAACATTTCTGGTATATGAAAAACATGTTTTTCAATGGCAAAAATCAATGAATATTGTAAATGCACAAACAGTAATATCTCCACATTGCAAGGTGCAATTCTGAAATTTTTTGCTTTTTCCTGCTAATCCTAGCATGATAAAGAAGATTCAAAGAGAGTGAGATGCCAGCTCCTTTCATTCAGTCAGTAGCTTCAAACATTTCTGGTATATGAAAAACGTTTTTCAATGGCAAAAATCAATGAATATTGTAAATGCACAAACAGTAATATCTCCACATTGCACTTTGCAATTCTGAAATTTTTAGCTTTTTCCTGTTAATCCTAGCATGATAAAGAAGATTCAAAGAGAGTGAGATGCCAGCTCCTTTCATTCAGTCAGTAGCTTCAAACATTTCTGGTATATGAAAAACATGTTTTTCAATGGCAAAAATCAATGAATATTGTAAATGCACAAACAGTAATATCTCCACATTGCAAGGTGCAATTCTGAAATTTTTTGCTTTTTCCTGCTAATCCTAGCATGATAAAGAAGATTCAAAGAGAGTGAGATGCCAGCTCCTTTCATTCAGTCAGTAGCTTCAAACATTTCTGGTATATGAAAAACATGTTTTTCAATGGCAAAAATCAATGAATATTGTAAATGCACAAACAGTAATATCTCCACATTGCAAGGTGCAATTCTGAAATTTTTTGCTTTTTCCTGCTAATCCTAGCATGATAAAGAAGATTCAAAGAGAGTGAGATGCCAGCTCCTTTCATTGTCAGTAGCTTCAAACATTTCTGGTATATGAAAAACGTTTTTCAATGGCAAAAATCAATGAATATTGTAAATGCACAAACAGTAATATCTCCACATTGCACGGTGCAATTCTGAAATTTTTAGCTTTTTCCTGTTAATCCTAGCATGATAAAGAAGATTCAAAGAGAGTGAGATGCCAGCTCCTTTCATTCAGTCAGTAGCTTCAAACATTTCTGGTATATGAAAAACGTTTTTCAATGGCAAAAATCAATGAATATTGTAAATGCACAAACAGTAATATCTCCACATTGCAAGGTGCAATTCTGAAATTTTTTGCTTTTTCCTGCTAATCCTAGCATGATAAAGAAGATTCAAAGAGAGTGAGATGCCAGCTCCTTTCATTCAGTCAGTAGCTTCAAACATTTCTGGTATATGAAAAACGTTTTTCAATGGCAAAAATCAATGAATATTGTAAATGCACAAACAGTAATATCTCCACATTGCACGGTGCAATTCTGAAATTTTTAGCTTTTTCCTGTTAATCCTAGCATGATAAAGAAGATTCAAAGAGAGTGAGATGCCAGCTCCTTTCATTCAGTCAGTAGCTTCAAACATTTCTGGTATATGAAAAACGTTTTTCAATGGCAAAAATCAATGAATATTGTAAATGCACAAACAGTAATATCTCCACATTGCAAGGTGCAATTCTGAAATTTTTTGCTTTTTCCTGTTAATCCTAGCATGATAAAGAAGATTCAAAGAGAGTGAGATGCCAGCTCCTTTCATTCAGTCAGTAGTTACAAACATTTCTGGTATATGAAAAACATGTTTTTCAATGGCAAAAATCAATGAATATTGTAAATGCACAAACAGTAATATCTCCGCATTGCAAGGTGCAATTCTGAAATTTTTTGCTTTTTCCTGCTAATCCTAGCATGATAAGGAAGATTCAAAGAGAGTGAGATGCCAGCTCCTTTCATTCAGTCAGTAGCTTCAAACATTTCTGGTATATGAAAAACATGTTTTTCAATGGCAAAAATCAATGAATATTGTAAATGCACAAACAGTAATATCTCCACATTGCACGGTGCAATTCTGAAATTTTTAGCTTTTTCCTGTTAATCCTAGCATGATAAAGAAGATTCAAAGAGAGTGAGATGCCAGCTCCTTTCAGTCAGTAGCTTCAAACATTTCTGGTATATGAAAAACATGTTTTTCAATGGCAAAAATCAATGAATATTGTAAATGCACAAACAGTAATATCTCCACATTGCACGGTGCAATTCTGAAATTTTTAGCTTTTTCCTGTTAATCCTAGCATGATAAAGAAGATTCAAAGAGAGTGAGATGCCAGCTCCTTTCATTCAGTCAGTAGCTTCAAACATTTCTGGTATATGAAAAACGTTTTTCAATGGCAAAAATCAATGAATATTGTAAATGCACAAACAGTAATATCTCCACATTGCAAGGTGCAATTCTGAAATTTTTTGCTTTTTCCTGTTAATCCTAGCATGATCAAGAAGATTCAAAGAGAGTGAGATGCCAGCTCCTTTCATTCAGTCAGTAGCTTCAAACATTTCTGGTATATGAAAAACATGTTTTTCAATGGCAAAAATCAATGAATATTGTAAATGCACAAACAGTAATATCTCCGCATTGCAAGGTGCAATTCTGAAATTTTTAGCTTTTTCCTGCTAATCCTAGCATGATAAAGAAGATTCAAAGAGAGTGAGATGCCAGCTCCTTTCATTCAGTCAGTAGCTTCAAACATTTCTGGTATATGAAAAACATGTTTTTCAATGGCAAAAATCAATGAATATTGTAAATGCACAAACAGTAATATCTCCACATTGCAAGGTGCAATTCTGAAATTTTTTGCTTTTTCCTGCTAATCCTAGCATGATAAAGAAGATTCAAAGAGAGTGAGATGCCAGCTCCTTTCATTGTCAGTAGCTTCAAACATTTCTGGTATATGAAAAACGTTTTTCAATGGCAAAAATCAATGAATATTGTAAATGCACAAACAGTAATATCTCCACATTGCACGGTGCAATTCTGAAATTTTTAGCTTTTTCCTGTTAATCCTAGCATGATAAAGAAGATTCAAAGAGAGTGAGATGCCAGCTCCTTTCATTCAGTCAGTAGCTTCAAACATTTCTGGTATATGAAAAACGTTTTTCAATGGCAAAAATCAATGAATATTGTAAATGCACAAACAGTAATATCTCCACATTGCAAGGTGCAATTCTGAAATTTTTTGCTTTTTCCTGCTAATCCTAGCATGATAAAGAAGATTCAAAGAGAGTGAGATGCCAGCTCCTTTCATTCAGTCAGTAGCTTCAAACATTTCTGGTATATGAAAAACGTTTTTCAATGGCAAAAATCAATGAATATTGTAAATGCACAAACAGTAATATCTCCACATTGCACGGTGCAATTCTGAAATTTTTAGCTTTTTCCTGTTAATCCTAGCATGATAAAGAAGATTCAAAGAGAGTGAGATGCCAGCTCCTTTCATTCAGTCAGTAGCTTCAAACATTTCTGGTATATGAAAAACGTTTTTCAATGGCAAAAATCAATGAATATTGTAAATGCACAAACAGTAATATCTCCACATTGCAAGGTGCAATTCTGAAATTTTTTGCTTTTTCCTGTTAATCCTAGCATGATAAAGAAGATTCAAAGAGAGTGAGATGCCAGCTCCTTTCATTCAGTCAGTAGTTACAAACATTTCTGGTATATGAAAAACATGTTTTTCAATGGCAAAAATCAATGAATATTGTAAATGCACAAACAGTAATATCTCCGCATTGCAAGGTGCAATTCTGAAATTTTTTGCTTTTTCCTGCTAATCCTAGCATGATAAGGAAGATTCAAAGAGAGTGAGATGCCAGCTCCTTTCATTCAGTCAGTAGCTTCAAACATTTCTGGTATATGAAAAACATGTTTTTCAATGGCAAAAATCAATGAATATTGTAAATGCACAAACAGTAATATCTCCACATTGCACGGTGCAATTCTGAAATTTTTAGCTTTTTCCTGTTAATCCTAGCATGATAAAGAAGATTCAAAGAGAGTGAGATGCCAGCTCCTTTCAGTCAGTAGCTTCAAACATTTCTGGTATATGAAAAACATGTTTTTCAATGGCAAAAATCAATGAATATTGTAAATGCACAAACAGTAATATCTCCACATTGCACGGTGCAATTCTGAAATTTTTAGCTTTTTCCTGTTAATCCTAGCATGATAAAGAAGATTCAAAGAGAGTGAGATGCCAGCTCCTTTCATTCAGTCAGTAGCTTCAAACATTTCTGGTATATGAAAAACGTTTTTCAATGGCAAAAATCAATGAATATTGTAAATGCACAAACAGTAATATCTCCACATTGCAAGGTGCAATTCTGAAATTTTTTGCTTTTTCCTGTTAATCCTAGCATGATCAAGAAGATTCAAAGAGAGTGAGATGCCAGCTCCTTTCATTCAGTCAGTAGCTTCAAACATTTCTGGTATATGAAAAACATGTTTTTCAATGGCAAAAATCAATGAATATTGTAAATGCACAAACAGTAATATCTCCGCATTGCAAGGTGCAATTCTGAAATTTTTAGCTTTTTCCTGCTAATCCTAGCATGATAAAGAAGATTCAAAGAGAGTGAGATGCCAGCTCCTTTCATTCAGTCAGTAGCTTCAAACATTTCTGGTATATGAAAAACATGTTTTTCAATGGCAAAAATCAATGAATATTGTAAATGCACAAACAGTAATTTCTCCGCATTGCAAGGTGCAATTCTGAAATTTTTTGCTTTTTCCTGCTCCTCTTAGCATGATAAACAAGATTCAAAGAGAGTGAGATGCCAGCTCCTTTCATTCAGTCAGTAGCTTCAATCATTTCTGGACGTTTTTCAATGGCAAAAATCAATGAATATTGTAAATGCACAAACAGTAATTTATCCGCATTGCAAGGTGCAATTCTGAAATTTTTTGCTTTTTCCTGCTCCTCTTAGCATGATAAAGAAGATTCAAAGAGAGTGAGATGCCAGCTCCTTTCATTCAGTCAGTAGCTTCAAACATTTCTGGTATATGAATAACATGATGTTTTTCAATGGCAAAAATCAATGAATATTGTAAATGCACAAACAGTAATTTCTCCGCATTGCAAGGTGCAATTCTGAAATTTTTTGCTTTTTCCTGCTCCTCTTAGCATGATAAAGAAGATTCAAAGAGAGTGAGATGCCAGCTCCTTTCATTCCGTCAGTAGCTTCAATCATTTCTGGACGTTTTTCAATGGCAAAAATCAATGAATATTGTAAATGCACAAACAGTAATTTCTCCGCATTGCAAGGTGCAATTCTGAAATTTTTTGCTTTTTCCTGCTCCTCTTAGCATTATGAAGAAGATTCAAAGAGAGTGAGATGCCAGCTCCTTTCATTCAGTCAGTAGCTTCAAACATTTCTGGTATATGAAAAACATGTTTTTCAATGGCAAAAATCAATGAATATTGTAAATGCACAAACAGTAATATCTCCACATTGCAAGGTGCAATTCTGAAATTTTTTGCTTTTTCCTGTTAATCCTAGCATGATAAAGAAGATTCAAAGAGAGTGAGATGCCAGCTCCTTTCATTCAGTCAGTAGTTACAAACATTTCTGGTATATGAAAAACATGTTTTTCAATGGCAAAAATCAATGAATATTGTAAATGCACAAACAGTAATATCTCCGCATTGCAAGGTGCAATTCTGAAATTTTTTGCTTTTTCCTGCTAATCCTAGCATGATAAGGAAGATTCAAAGAGAGTGAGATGCCAGCTCCTTTCATTCAGTCAGTAGCTTCAAACATTTCTGGTATATGAAAAACATGTTTTTCAATGGCAAAAATCAATGAATATTGTAAATGCACAAACAGTAATATCTCCACATTGCACGGTGCAATTCTGAAATTTTTAGCTTTTTCCTGTTAATCCTAGCATGATAAAGAAGATTCAAAGAGAGTGAGATGCCAGCTCCTTTCATTCAGTCAGTAGCTTCAAACATTTCTGGTATATGAAAAACATGTTTTTCAATGGCAAAAATCAATGAATATTGTAAATGCACAAACAGTAATATCTCCACATTGCACGGTGCAATTCTGAAATTTTTAGCTTTTTCCTGTTAATCCTAGCATGATAAAGAAGATTCAAAGAGAGTGAGATGCCAGCTCCTTTCATTCAGTCAGTAGCTTCAAACATTTCTGGTATATGAAAAACGTTTTTCAATGGCAAAAATCCATGAATATTGTAAATGCACAAACAGTAATATCTCCACATTGCAAGGTGCAATTCTGAAATTTTTTGCTTTTTCCTGTTAATCCTAGCATGATAAAGAAGATTCAAAGAGAGTGAGATGCCAGCTCCTTTCATTCAGTCAGTAGCTTCAAACATTTCTGGTATATGAAAAACATGTTTTTCAATGGCAAAAATCAATGAATATTGTAAATGCACAAACAGTAATATCTCCGCATTGCAAGGTGCAATTCTGAAATTTTTTGCTTTTTCCTGCTAATCCTAGCATGATAAAGAAGATTCAAAGAGAGTGAGATGCCAGCTCCTTTCATTCAGTCAGTAGCTTCAAACATTTCTGGTATATGAAAAACATGTTTTTCAATGGCAAAAATCAATGAATATTGTAAATGCACAAACAGTAATATCTCCACATTGCAAGGTGCAATTCTGAAATTTTTTGCTTTTTCCTGTTAATCCTAGCATGATAAAGAAGATTCAAAGAGAGTGAGATGCCAGCTCCTTTCATTCAGTCAGTAGCTTCAAACATTTCTGGTATATGAAAAACATGTTTTTCAATGGCAAAAATCAATGAATATTGTAAATGCACAAACAGTAATATCTCCACATTGCAAGGTGCAATTCTGAAATTTTTTGCTTTTTCCTGCTAATCCTAGCATGATAAAGAAGATTCAAAGAGAGTGAGATGCCAGCTCCTTTCATTCAGTCAGTAGCTTCAAACATTTCTGGTATATGAAAAACGTTTTTCAATGGCAAAAATCAATGAATATTGTAAATGCACAAACAGTAATATCTCCACATTGCACGGTGCAATTCTGAAATTTTTAGCTTTTTCCTGTTAATCCTAGCATGATAAAGAAGATTCAAAGAGAGTGAGATGCCAGCTCCTTTCATTCAGTCAGTAGCTTCAAACATTTCTGGTATATGAAAAACATGTTTTTCAATGGCAAAAATCAATGAATATTGTAAATGCACAAACAGTAATATCTCCGCATTGCAAGGTGCAATTCTGAAATTTTTTGCTTTTTCCTGCTAATCCTAGCATGATAAAGAAGATTCAAAGAGAGTGAGATGCCAGCTCCTTTCATTCAGTCAGTAGCTTCAAACATTTCTGGTATATGAAAAACATGTTTTTCAATGGCAAAAATCAATGAATATTGTAAATGCACAAACAGTAATATCTCCACATTGCAAGGTGCAATTCTGAAATTTTTTGCTTTTTCCTGTTAATCCTAGCATGATAAAGAAGATTCAAAGAGAGTGAGATGCCAGCTCCTTTCATTCAGTCAGTAGCTTCAAACATTTCTGGTATATGAAAAACGTTTTTCAATGGCAAAAATCAATGAATATTGTAAATGCACAAACAGTAATATCTCCACATTGCACGGTGCAATTCTGAAATTTTTAGCTTTTTCCTGTTAATCCTAGCATGATAAAGAAGATTCAAAGAGAGTGAGATGCCAGCTCCTTTCATTCAGTCAGTAGCTTCAAACATTTCTGGTATATGAAAAACATGTTTTTCAATGGCAAAAATCAATGAATATTGTAAATGCACAAACAGTAATATCTCCACATTGCACGGTGCAATTCTGAAATTTTTAGCTTTTTCCTGTTAATCCTAGCATGATAAAGAAGATTCAAAGAGAGTGAGATGCCAGCTCCTTTCATTCAGTCAGTAGCTTCAAACATTTCTGGTATATGAAAAACGTTTTTCAATGGCAAAAATCAATGAATATTGTAAATGCACAAACAGTAATATCTCCACATTGCAAGGTGCAATTCTGAAATTTTTTGCTTTTTCCTGTTAATCCTAGCATGATAAAGAAGATTCAAAGAGAGTGAGATGCCAGCTCCTTTCATTCAGTCAGTAGCTTCAAACATTTCTGGTATATGAAAAACGTTTTTCAATGGCAAAAATCAATGAATATTGTAAATGCACAAACAGTAATATCTCCACATTGCAAGGTGCAATTCTGAAATTTTTTGCTTTTTCCTGTTAATCCTAGCATGATAAAGAAGATTCAAAGAGAGTGAGATGCCAGCTCCTTTCATTCAGTCAGTAGCTTCAAACATTTCTGGTATATGAAAAACATGTTTTTCAATGGCAAAAATCAATGAATATTGTAAATGCACAAACAGTAATATCTCCGCATTGCAAGGTGCAATTCTGAAATTTTTTGCTTTTTCCTGCTAATCATAGCATGATAAAGAAGATTCAAAGAGAGTGAGATGCCAGCTCCTTTCATTCAGTCAGTAGCTTCAAACATTTCTGGTATATGAAAAACATGTTTTTCAATGGCAAAAATCAATGAATATTGTAAAAGCACAAACAGTAATATCTCCACATTGCACGGTGCAATTCTGAAATTTTTAGCTTTTTCCTGTTAATCCTAGCATGATAAAGAAGATTCAAAGAGAGTGAGATGCCAGCTCCTTTCATTCAGTCAGTAGCTTCAAACATTTCTGGTATATGAAAAACATGTTTTTCAATGGCAAAAATCAATGAATATTGTAAATGCACAAACAGTAATATCTCCACATTGCAAGGTGCAATTCTGAAATTTTTTGCTTTTTCCTGCTAATCCTAGCATGATAAAGAAGATTCAAAGAGAGTGAGATGCCAGCTCCTTTCATTCAGTCAGTAGCTTCAAACATTTCTGGTATATGAAAAACGTTTTTCAATGGCAAAAATCAATGAATATTGTAAATGCACAAACAGTAATATCTCCACATTGCACTTTGCAATTCTGAAATTTTTAGCTTTTTCCTGTTAATCCTAGCATGATAAAGAAGATTCAAAGAGAGTGAGATGCCAGCTCCTTTCATTCAGTCAGTAGCTTCAAACATTTCTGGTATATGAAAAACATGTTTTTCAATGGCAAAAATCAATGAATATTGTAAATGCACAAACAGTAATATCTCCACATTGCAAGGTGCAATTCTGAAATTTTTTGCTTTTTCCTGCTAATCCTAGCATGATAAAGAAGATTCAAAGAGAGTGAGATGCCAGCTCCTTTCATTCAGTCAGTAGCTTCAAACATTTCTGGTATATGAAAAACATGTTTTTCAATGGCAAAAATCAATGAATATTGTAAATGCACAAACAGTAATATCTCCACATTGCAAGGTGCAATTCTGAAATTTTTTGCTTTTTCCTGCTAATCCTAGCATGATAAAGAAGATTCAAAGAGAGTGAGATGCCAGCTCCTTTCATTGTCAGTAGCTTCAAACATTTCTGGTATATGAAAAACGTTTTTCAATGGCAAAAATCAATGAATATTGTAAATGCACAAACAGTAATATCTCCACATTGCACGGTGCAATTCTGAAATTTTTAGCTTTTTCCTGTTAATCCTAGCATGATAAAGAAGATTCAAAGAGAGTGAGATGCCAGCTCCTTTCATTCAGTCAGTAGCTTCAAACATTTCTGGTATATGAAAAACGTTTTTCAATGGCAAAAATCAATGAATATTGTAAATGCACAAACAGTAATATCTCCACATTGCAAGGTGCAATTCTGAAATTTTTTGCTTTTTCCTGCTAATCCTAGCATGATAAAGAAGATTCAAAGAGAGTGAGATGCCAGCTCCTTTCATTCAGTCAGTAGCTTCAAACATTTCTGGTATATGAAAAACGTTTTTCAATGGCAAAAATCAATGAATATTGTAAATGCACAAACAGTAATATCTCCACATTGCACGGTGCAATTCTGAAATTTTTAGCTTTTTCCTGTTAATCCTAGCATGATAAAGAAGATTCAAAGAGAGTGAGATGCCAGCTCCTTTCATTCAGTCAGTAGCTTCAAACATTTCTGGTATATGAAAAACGTTTTTCAATGGCAAAAATCAATGAATATTGTAAATGCACAAACAGTAATATCTCCACATTGCAAGGTGCAATTCTGAAATTTTTTGCTTTTTCCTGTTAATCCTAGCATGATAAAGAAGATTCAAAGAGAGTGAGATGCCAGCTCCTTTCATTCAGTCAGTAGTTACAAACATTTCTGGTATATGAAAAACATGTTTTTCAATGGCAAAAATCAATGAATATTGTAAATGCACAAACAGTAATATCTCCGCATTGCAAGGTGCAATTCTGAAATTTTTTGCTTTTTCCTGCTAATCCTAGCATGATAAGGAAGATTCAAAGAGAGTGAGATGCCAGCTCCTTTCATTCAGTCAGTAGCTTCAAACATTTCTGGTATATGAAAAACATGTTTTTCAATGGCAAAAATCAATGAATATTGTAAATGCACAAACAGTAATATCTCCACATTGCACGGTGCAATTCTGAAATTTTTAGCTTTTTCCTGTTAATCCTAGCATGATAAAGAAGATTCAAAGAGAGTGAGATGCCAGCTCCTTTCAGTCAGTAGCTTCAAACATTTCTGGTATATGAAAAACATGTTTTTCAATGGCAAAAATCAATGAATATTGTAAATGCACAAACAGTAATATCTCCACATTGCACGGTGCAATTCTGAAATTTTTAGCTTTTTCCTGTTAATCCTAGCATGATAAAGAAGATTCAAAGAGAGTGAGATGCCAGCTCCTTTCATTCAGTCAGTAGCTTCAAACATTTCTGGTATATGAAAAACGTTTTTCAATGGCAAAAATCAATGAATATTGTAAATGCACAAACAGTAATATCTCCACATTGCAAGGTGCAATTCTGAAATTTTTTGCTTTTTCCTGTTAATCCTAGCATGATCAAGAAGATTCAAAGAGAGTGAGATGCCAGCTCCTTTCATTCAGTCAGTAGCTTCAAACATTTCTGGTATATGAAAAACATGTTTTTCAATGGCAAAAATCAATGAATATTGTAAATGCACAAACAGTAATATCTCCGCATTGCAAGGTGCAATTCTGAAATTTTTAGCTTTTTCCTGCTAATCCTAGCATGATAAAGAAGATTCAAAGAGAGTGAGATGCCAGCTCCTTTCATTCAGTCAGTAGCTTCAAACATTTCTGGTATATGAAAAACATGTTTTTCAATGGCAAAAATCAATGAATATTGTAAATGCACAAACAGTAATATCTCCACATTGCAAGGTGCAATTCTGAAATTTTTTGCTTTTTCCTGCTAATCCTAGCATGATAAAGAAGATTCAAAGAGAGTGAGATGCCAGCTCCTTTCATTGTCAGTAGCTTCAAACATTTCTGGTATATGAAAAACGTTTTTCAATGGCAAAAATCAATGAATATTGTAAATGCACAAACAGTAATATCTCCACATTGCACGGTGCAATTCTGAAATTTTTAGCTTTTTCCTGTTAATCCTAGCATGATAAAGAAGATTCAAAGAGAGTGAGATGCCAGCTCCTTTCATTCAGTCAGTAGCTTCAAACATTTCTGGTATATGAAAAACGTTTTTCAATGGCAAAAATCAATGAATATTGTAAATGCACAAACAGTAATATCTCCACATTGCAAGGTGCAATTCTGAAATTTTTTGCTTTTTCCTGCTAATCCTAGCATGATAAAGAAGATTCAAAGAGAGTGAGATGCCAGCTCCTTTCATTCAGTCAGTAGCTTCAAACATTTCTGGTATATGAAAAACGTTTTTCAATGGCAAAAATCAATGAATATTGTAAATGCACAAACAGTAATATCTCCACATTGCACGGTGCAATTCTGAAATTTTTAGCTTTTTCCTGTTAATCCTAGCATGATAAAGAAGATTCAAAGAGAGTGAGATGCCAGCTCCTTTCATTCAGTCAGTAGCTTCAAACATTTCTGGTATATGAAAAACGTTTTTCAATGGCAAAAATCAATGAATATTGTAAATGCACAAACAGTAATATCTCCACATTGCAAGGTGCAATTCTGAAATTTTTTGCTTTTTCCTGTTAATCCTAGCATGATAAAGAAGATTCAAAGAGAGTGAGATGCCAGCTCCTTTCATTCAGTCAGTAGTTACAAACATTTCTGGTATATGAAAAACATGTTTTTCAATGGCAAAAATCAATGAATATTGTAAATGCACAAACAGTAATATCTCCGCATTGCAAGGTGCAATTCTGAAATTTTTTGCTTTTTCCTGCTAATCCTAGCATGATAAGGAAGATTCAAAGAGAGTGAGATGCCAGCTCCTTTCATTCAGTCAGTAGCTTCAAACATTTCTGGTATATGAAAAACATGTTTTTCAATGGCAAAAATCAATGAATATTGTAAATGCACAAACAGTAATATCTCCACATTGCACGGTGCAATTCTGAAATTTTTAGCTTTTTCCTGTTAATCCTAGCATGATAAAGAAGATTCAAAGAGAGTGAGATGCCAGCTCCTTTCAGTCAGTAGCTTCAAACATTTCTGGTATATGAAAAACATGTTTTTCAATGGCAAAAATCAATGAATATTGTAAATGCACAAACAGTAATATCTCCACATTGCACGGTGCAATTCTGAAATTTTTAGCTTTTTCCTGTTAATCCTAGCATGATAAAGAAGATTCAAAGAGAGTGAGATGCCAGCTCCTTTCATTCAGTCAGTAGCTTCAAACATTTCTGGTATATGAAAAACGTTTTTCAATGGCAAAAATCAATGAATATTGTAAATGCACAAACAGTAATATCTCCACATTGCAAGGTGCAATTCTGAAATTTTTTGCTTTTTCCTGTTAATCCTAGCATGATCAAGAAGATTCAAAGAGAGTGAGATGCCAGCTCCTTTCATTCAGTCAGTAGCTTCAAACATTTCTGGTATATGAAAAACATGTTTTTCAATGGCAAAAATCAATGAATATTGTAAATGCACAAACAGTAATATCTCCGCATTGCAAGGTGCAATTCTGAAATTTTTAGCTTTTTCCTGCTAATCCTAGCATGATAAAGAAGATTCAAAGAGAGTGAGATGCCAGCTCCTTTCATTCAGTCAGTAGCTTCAAACATTTCTGGTATATGAAAAACATGTTTTTCAATGGCAAAAATCAATGAATATTGTAAATGCACAAACAGTAATATCTCCACATTGCAAGGTGCAATTCTGAAATTTTTTGCTTTTTCCTGTTAATCCTAGCATGATAAAGAAGATTCAAAGAGAGTGAGATGCCAGCTCCTTTCATTCAGTCAGTAGCTTCAAACATTTCTGGTATATGAAAAACATGTTTTTCAATGGCAAAAATCAATGAATATTGTAAATGCACAAACAGTAATATCTCCACATTGCAAGGTGCAATTCTGAAATTTTTTGCTTTTTCCTGCTAATCCTAGCATGATAAAGAAGATTCAAAGAGAGTGAGATGCCAGCTCCTTTCATTCAGTCAGTAGCTTCAAACATTTCTGGTATATGAAAAACGTTTTTCAATGGCAAAAATCAATGAATATTGTAAATGCACAAACAGTAATATCTCCACATTGCACGGTGCAATTCTGAAATTTTTAGCTTTTTCCTGTTAATCCTAGCATGATAAAGAAGATTCAAAGAGAGTGAGATGCCAGCTCCTTTCATTCAGTCAGTAGCTTCAAACATTTCTGGTATATGAAAAACATGTTTTTCAATGGCAAAAATCAATGAATATTGTAAATGCACAAACAGTAATATCTCCACATTGCAAGGTGCAATTCTGAAATTTTTTGCTTTTTCCTGCTAATCCTAGCATGATAAAGAAGATTCAAAGAGAGTGAGATGCCAGCTCCTTTCATTCAGTCAGTAGCTTCAAACATTTCTGGTATATGAAAAACATGTTTTTCAATGGCAAAAATCAATGAATATTGTAAATGCACAAACAGTAATATCTCCACATTGCACGGTGCAATTCTGAAATTTTTAGCTTTTTCCTGTTAATCCTAGCATGATAAAGAAGATTCAAAGAGAGTGAGATGCCAGCTCCTTTCATTCAGTCAGTAGCTTCAAACATTTCTGGTATATGAAAAACGTTTTTCAATGGCAAAAATCAATGAATATTGTAAATGCACAAACAGTAATATCTCCACATTGCAAGGTGCAATTCTGAAATTTTTTGCTTTTTCCTGTTAATCCTAGCATGATAAAGAAGATTCAGAGTGAGATGCCAGCTCCTTTCATTCAGTCAGTAGCTTCAAACATTTCTGGTATATGAAAAACATGTTTTTCAATGGCAAAAATCAATGAATATTGTAAATGCACAAACAGTAATATCTCCGCATTGCAAGGTGCAATTCTGAAATTTTTTGCTTTTTCCTGCTAATCCTAGCATGATAAAGAAGATTCAAAGAGAGTGAGATGCCAGCTCCTTTCATTCAGTCAGTAGCTTCAAACATTTCTGGTATATGAAAAACATGTTTTTCAATGGCAAAAATCAATGAATATTGTAAAAGCACAAACAGTAATATCTCCACATTGCACGGTGCAATTCTGAAATTTTTAGCTTTTTCCTGTTAATCCTAGCATGATAAAGAAGATTCAAAGAGAGTGAGATGCCAGCTCCTTTCATTCAGTCAGTAGCTTCAAACATTTCTGGTATATGAAAAACATGTTTTTCAATGGCAAAAATCAATGAATATTGTAAATGCACAAACAGTAATATCTCCACATTGCACGGTGCAATTCTGAAATTTTTAGCTTTTTCCTGTTAATCCTAGCATGATAAAGAAGATTCAAAGAGAGTGAGATGCCAGCTCCTTTCATTCAGTCAGTAGCTTCAAACATTTCTGGTATATGAAAAACATGTTTTTCAATGGCAAAAATCAATGAATATTGTAAATGCACAAACAGTAATATCTCCACATTGCAAGGTGCAATTCTGAAATTTTTTGCTTTTTCCTGTTAATCCTAGCATGATAAAGAAGATTCAAAGAGAGTGAGATGCCAGCTCCTTTCATTCAGTCAGTAGCTTCAAACATTTCTGGTATATGAAAAACATGTTTTTCAATGGCAAAAATCAATGAATATTGTAAATGCACAAACAGTAATATCTCCACATTGCACGGTGCAATTCTGAAATTTTTAGCTTTTTCCTGTTAATCCTAGCATGATAAAGAAGATTCAAAGAGAGTGAGATGCCAGCTCCTTTCATTCAGTCAGTAGCTTCAAACATTTCTGGTATATGAAAAACATGTTTTTCAATGGCAAAAATCAATGAATATTGTAAATGCACAAACAGTAATATCTCCACATTGCACGGTGCAATTCTGAAATTTTTAGCTTTTTCCTGTTAATCCTAGCATGATAAAGAAGATTCAAAGAGAGTGAGATGCCAGCTCCTTTCATTCAGTCAGTAGCTTCAAACATTTCTGGTATATGAAAAACATGTTTTTCAATGGCAAAAATCAATGAATATTGTAAATGCACAAACAGTAATATCTCCACATTGCACGGTGCAATTCTGAAATTTTTAGCTTTTTCCTGTTAATCCTAGCATGATAAAGAAGATTCAAAGAGAGTGAGATGCCAGCTCCTTTCATTCAGTCAGTAGCTTCAAACATTTCTGGTATATGAAAAACATGTTTTTCAATGGCAAAAATCAATGAATATTGTAAATGCACAAACAGTAATATCTCCACATTGCACGGTGCAATTCTGAAATTTTTAGCTTTTTCCTGTTAATCCTAGCATGATAAAGAAGATTCAAAGAGAGTGAGATGCCAGCTCCTTTCATTCAGTCAGTAGCTTCAAACATTTCTGGTATATGAAAAACGTTTTTCAATGGCAAAAATCAATGAATATTGTAAATGCACAAACAGTAATATCTCCGCATTGCAAGGTGCAATTCTGAAATTTTTTGCTTTTTCCTGCTAATCCTAGCATGATAAAGAAGATTCAAAGAGAGTGAGATGCCAGCTCCTTTCATTCAGTCAGTAGCTTCAAACATTTCTGGTATATGAAAAACATGTTTTTCAATGGCAAAAATCAATGAATATTGTAAATGCACAAACAGTAATATCTCCACATTGCAAGGTGCAATTCTGAAATTTTTAGCTTTTTCCTGTTAATCCTAGCATGATAAAGAAGATTCAAAGAGAGTGAGATGCCAGCTCCTTTCATTCAGTCAGTAGCTTCAAACATTTCTGGTATATGAAAAACGTTTTTCAATGGCAAAAATCAATGAATATTGTAAATGCACAAACAGTAATATCTCCACATTGCAAGGTGCAATTCTGAAATTTTTTGCTTTTTCCTGTTAATCCTAGCATGATAAAGAAGATTCAAAGAGAGTGAGATGCCAGCTCCTTTCATTCAGTCAGTAGTTACAAACATTTCTGGTATATGAAAAACATGTTTTTCAATGGCAAAAATCAATGAATATTGTAAATGCACAAACAGTAATATCTCCGCATTGCAAGGTGCAATTCTGAAATTTTTTGCTTTTTCCTGCTAATCCTAGCATGATAAGGAAGATTCAAAGAGAGTGAGATGCCAGCTCCTTTCATTCAGTCAGTAGCTTCAAACATTTCTGGTATATGAAAAACATGTTTTTCAATGGCAAAAATCAATGAATATTGTAAATGCACAAACAGTAATATCTCCACATTGCACGGTGCAATTCTGAAATTTTTAGCTTTTTCCTGTTAATCCTAGCATGATAAAGAAGATTCAAAGAGAGTGAGATGCCAGCTCCTTTCATTCAGTCAGTAGCTTCAAACATTTCTGGTATATGAAAAACATGTTTTTCAATGGCAAAAATCAATGAATATTGTAAATGCACAAACAGTAATATCTCCACATTGCACGGTGCAATTCTGAAATTTTTAGCTTTTTCCTGTTAATCCTAGCATGATAAAGAAGATTCAAAGAGAGTGAGATGCCAGCTCCTTTCATTCAGTCAGTAGCTTCAAACATTTCTGGTATATGAAAAACATGTTTTTCAATGGCAAAAATCAATGAATATTGTAAATGCACAAACAGTAATATCTCCACATTGCAAGGTGCAATTCTGAAATTTTTTGCTTTTTCCTGTTAATCCTAGCATGATAAAGAAGATTCAAAGAGAGTGAGATGCCAGCTCCTTTCATTCAGTCAGTAGCTTCAAACATTTCTGGTATATGAAAAACATGTTTTTCAATGGCAAAAATCAATGAATATTGTAAATGCACAAACAGTAATATCTCCACATTGCACGGTGCAATTCTGAAATTTTTAGCTTTTTCCTGTTAATCCTAGCATGATAAAGAAGATTCAAAGAGAGTGAGATGCCAGCTCCTTTCATTCAGTCAGTAGCTTCAAACATTTCTGGTATATGAAAAACATGTTTTTCAATGGCAAAAATCAATGAATATTGTAAATGCACAAACAGTAATATCTCCACATTGCACGGTGCAATTCTGAAATTTTTAGCTTTTTCCTGTTAATCCTAGCATGATAAAGAAGATTCAAAGAGAGTGAGATGCCAGCTCCTTTCATTCAGTCAGTAGCTTCAAACATTTCTGGTATATGAAAAACATGTTTTTCAATGGCAAAAATCAATGAATATTGTAAATGCACAAACAGTAATATCTCCACATTGCACGGTGCAATTCTGAAATTTTTAGCTTTTTCCTGTTAATCCTAGCATGATAAAGAAGATTCAAAGAGAGTGAGATGCCAGCTCCTTTCATTCAGTCAGTAGCTTCAAACATTTCTGGTATATGAAAAACATGTTTTTCAATGGCAAAAATCAATGAATATTGTAAATGCACAAACAGTAATATCTCCACATTGCACGGTGCAATTCTGAAATTTTTAGCTTTTTCCTGTTAATCCTAGCATGATAAAGAAGATTCAAAGAGAGTGAGATGCCAGCTCCTTTCATTCAGTCAGTAGCTTCAAACATTTCTGGTATATGAAAAACGTTTTTCAATGGCAAAAATCAATGAATATTGTAAATGCACAAACAGTAATATCTCCGCATTGCAAGGTGCAATTCTGAAATTTTTTGCTTTTTCCTGCTAATCCTAGCATGATAAAGAAGATTCAAAGAGAGTGAGATGCCAGCTCCTTTCATTCAGTCAGTAGCTTCAAACATTTCTGGTATATGAAAAACATGTTTTTCAATGGCAAAAATCAATGAATATTGTAAATGCACAAACAGTAATATCTCCACATTGCAAGGTGCAATTCTGAAATTTTTTGCTTTTTCCTGTTAATCCTAGCATGATAAAGAAGATTCAAAGAGAGTGAGATGCCAGCTCCTTTCATTCAGTCAGTAGCTTCAAACATTTCTGGTATATGAAAAACATGTTTTTCAATGGCAAAAATCAATGAATATTGTAAATGCACAAACAGTAATATCTCCACATTGCAAGGTGCAATTCTGAAATTTTTTGCTTTTTCCTGCTAATCCTAGCATGATAAAGAAGATTCAAAGAGAGTGAGATGCCAGCTCCTTTCATTCAGTCAGTAGCTTCAAACTTTTCTGGTATATGAAAAACGTTTTTCAATGGCAAAAATCAATGAATATTGTAAATGCACAAACAGTAATATCTCCACATTGCAAGGTGCAATTCTGAAATTTTTTGCTTTTTCCTGTTAATCCTAGCATGATAAAGAAGATTCAAAGAGAGTGAGATGCCAGCTCCTTTCATTCAGTCAGTAGCTTCAAACATTTCTGGTATATGAAAAACATGTTTTTCAATGGCAAAAATCAATGAATATTGTAAATGCACAAACAGTAATATCTCCACATTGCAAGGTGCAATTCTGAAATTTTTTGCTTTTTCCTGCTAATCCTAGCATGATAAAGAAGATTCAAAGAGAGTGAGATGCCAGCTCCTTTCATTCAGTCAGTAGCTTCAAACATTTTTGGTATATGAAAAACATGTTTTTCAATGGCAAAAATCAATGAATATTGTAAATGCACAAACAGTAATATCTCCACATTGCACGGTGCAATTCTGAAATTTTTAGCTTTTTCCTGTTAATCCTAGCATGATAAAGAAGATTCAAAGAGAGTGAGATGCCAGCTCCTTTCATTCAGTCAGTAGCTTCAAACATTTCTGGTATATGAAAAACGTTTTTCAATGGCAAAAATCAATGAATATTGTAAATGCACAAACAGTAATATCTCCACATTGCAAGGTGCAATTCTGAAATTTTTTGCTTTTTCCTGTTAATCCTAGCATGATAAAGAAGATTCAAAGAGAGTGAGATGCCAGCTCCTTTCATTCAGTCAGTAGTTACAAACATTTCTGGTATATGAAAAACATGTTTTTCAATGGCAAAAATCAATGAATATTGTAAATGCACAAACAGTAATATCTCCGCATTGCAAGGTGCAATTCTGAAATTTTTTGCTTTTTCCTGCTAATCCTAGCATGATAAGGAAGATTCAAAGAGAGTGAGATGCCAGCTCCTTTCATTCAGTCAGTAGCTTCAAACATTTCTGGTATATGAAAAACATGTTTTTCAATGGCAAAAATCAATGAATATTGTAAATGCACAAACAGTAATATCTCCACATTGCACGGTGCAATTCTGAAATTTTTAGCTTTTTCCTGTTAATCCTAGCATGATAAAGAAGATTCAAAGAGAGTGAGATGCCAGCTCCTTTCAGTCAGTAGCTTCAAACATTTCTGGTATATGAAAAACATGTTTTTCAATGGCAAAAATCAATGAATATTGTAAATGCACAAACAGTAATATCTCCACATTGCACGGTGCAATTCTGAAATTTTTAGCTTTTTCCTGTTAATCCTAGCATGATAAAGAAGATTCAAAGAGAGTGAGATGCCAGCTCCTTTCATTCAGTCAGTAGCTTCAAACATTTCTGGTATATGAAAAACGTTTTTCAATGGCAAAAATCAATGAATATTGTAAATGCACAAACAGTAATATCTCCACATTGCAAGGTGCAATTCTGAAATTTTTTGCTTTTTCCTGTTAATCCTAGCATGATCAAGAAGATTCAAAGAGAGTGAGATGCCAGCTCCTTTCATTCAGTCAGTAGCTTCAAACATTTCTGGTATATGAAAAACATGTTTTTCAATGGCAAAAATCAATGAATATTGTAAATGCACAAACAGTAATATCTCCGCATTGCAAGGTGCAATTCTGAAATTTTTAGCTTTTTCCTGCTAATCCTAGCATGATAAAGAAGATTCAAAGAGAGTGAGATGCCAGCTCCTTTCATTCAGTCAGTAGCTTCAAACATTTCTGGTATATGAAAAACATGTTTTTCAATGGCAAAAATCAATGAATATTGTAAATGCACAAACAGTAATATCTCCACATTGCAAGGTGCAATTCTGAAATTTTTTGCTTTTTCCTGTTAATCCTAGCATGATAAAGAAGATTCAAAGAGAGTGAGATGCCAGCTCCTTTCATTCAGTCAGTAGCTTCAAACATTTCTGGTATATGAAAAACATGTTTTTCAATGGCAAAAATCAATGAATATTGTAAATGCACAAACAGTAATATCTCCACATTGCAAGGTGCAATTCTGAAATTTTTTGCTTTTTCCTGCTAATCCTAGCATGATAAAGAAGATTCAAAGAGAGTGAGATGCCAGCTCCTTTCATTCAGTCAGTAGCTTCAAACATTTCTGGTATATGAAAAACGTTTTTCAATGGCAAAAATCAATGAATATTGTAAATGCACAAACAGTAATATCTCCACATTGCACGGTGCAATTCTGAAATCTTTAGCTTTTTCCTGTTAATCCTAGCATGATAAAGAAGATTCAAAGAGAGTGAGATGCCAGCTCCTTTCATTCAGTCAGTAGCTTCAAACATTTCTGGTATATGAAAAACATGTTTTTCAATGGCAAAAATCAATGAATATTGTAAATGCACAAACAGTAATATCTCCACATTGCAAGGTGCAATTCTGAAATTTTTTGCTTTTTCCTGCTAATCCTAGCATGATAAAGAAGATTCAAAGAGAGTGAGATGCCAGCTCCTTTCATTCAGTCAGTAGCTTCAAACATTTCTGGTATATGAAAAACATGTTTTTCAATGGCAAAAATCAATGAATATTGTAAATGCACAAACAGTAATATCTCCACATTGCACGGTGCAATTCTGAAATTTTTAGCTTTTTCCTGTTAATCCTAGCATGATAAAGAAGATTCAAAGAGAGTGAGATGCCAGCTCCTTTCATTCAGTCAGTAGCTTCAAACATTTCTGGTATATGAAAAACGTTTTTCAATGGCAAAAATCAATGAATATTGTAAATGCACAAACAGTAATATCTCCACATTGCAAGGTGCAATTCTGAAATTTTTTGCTTTTTCCTGTTAATCCTAGCATGATAAAGAAGATTCAGAGTGAGATGCCAGCTCCTTTCATTCAGTCAGTAGCTTCAAACATTTCTGGTATATGAAAAACATGTTTTTCAATGGCAAAAATCAATGAATATTGTAAATGCACAAACAGTAATATCTCCGCATTGCAAGGTGCAATTCTGAAATTTTTTGCTTTTTCCTGCTAATCCTAGCATGATAAAGAAGATTCAAAGAGAGTGAGATGCCAGCTCCTTTCATTCAGTCAGTAGCTTCAAACATTTCTGGTATATGAAAAACATGTTTTTCAATGGCAAAAATCAATGAATATTGTAAAAGCACAAACAGTAATATCTCCACATTGCACGGTGCAATTCTGAAATTTTTAGCTTTTTCCTGTTAATCCTAGCATGATAAAGAAGATTCAAAGAGAGTGAGATGCCAGCTCCTTTCATTCAGTCAGTAGCTTCAAACATTTCTGGTATATGAAAAACATGTTTTTCAATGGCAAAAATCAATGAATATTGTAAATGCACAAACAGTAATATCTCCACATTGCACGGTGCAATTCTGAAATTTTTAGCTTTTTCCTGTTAATCCTAGCATGATAAAGAAGATTCAAAGAGAGTGAGATGCCAGCTCCTTTCATTCAGTCAGTAGCTTCAAACATTTCTGGTATATGAAAAACATGTTTTTCAATGGCAAAAATCAATGAATATTGTAAATGCACAAACAGTAATATCTCCACATTGCAAGGTGCAATTCTGAAATTTTTTGCTTTTTCCTGTTAATCCTAGCATGATAAAGAAGATTCAAAGAGAGTGAGATGCCAGCTCCTTTCATTCAGTCAGTAGCTTCAAACATTTCTGGTATATGAAAAACATGTTTTTCAATGGCAAAAATCAATGAATATTGTAAATGCACAAACAGTAATATCTCCACATTGCACGGTGCAATTCTGAAATTTTTAGCTTTTTCCTGTTAATCCTAGCATGATAAAGAAGATTCAAAGAGAGTGAGATGCCAGCTCCTTTCATTCAGTCAGTAGCTTCAAACATTTCTGGTATATGAAAAACATGTTTTTCAATGGCAAAAATCAATGAATATTGTAAATGCACAAACAGTAATATCTCCACATTGCACGGTGCAATTCTGAAATTTTTAGCTTTTTCCTGTTAATCCTAGCATGATAAAGAAGATTCAAAGAGAGTGAGATGCCAGCTCCTTTCATTCAGTCAGTAGCTTCAAACATTTCTGGTATATGAAAAACATGTTTTTCAATGGCAAAAATCAATGAATATTGTAAATGCACAAACAGTAATATCTCCACATTGCACGGTGCAATTCTGAAATTTTTAGCTTTTTCCTGTTAATCCTAGCATGATAAAGAAGATTCAAAGAGAGTGAGATGCCAGCTCCTTTCATTCAGTCAGTAGCTTCAAACATTTCTGGTATATGAAAAACATGTTTTTCAATGGCAAAAATCAATGAATATTGTAAATGCACAAACAGTAATATCTCCACATTGCACGGTGCAATTCTGAAATTTTTAGCTTTTTCCTGTTAATCCTAGCATGATAAAGAAGATTCAAAGAGAGTGAGATGCCAGCTCCTTTCATTCAGTCAGTAGCTTCAAACATTTCTGGTATATGAAAAACGTTTTTCAATGGCAAAAATCAATGAATATTGTAAATGCACAAACAGTAATATCTCCGCATTGCAAGGTGCAATTCTGAAATTTTTTGCTTTTTCCTGCTAATCCTAGCATGATAAAGAAGATTCAAAGAGAGTGAGATGCCAGCTCCTTTCATTCAGTCAGTAGCTTCAAACATTTCTGGTATATGAAAAACATGTTTTTCAATGGCAAAAATCAATGAATATTGTAAATGCACAAACAGTAATATCTCCACATTGCAAGGTGCAATTCTGAAATTTTTTGCTTTTTCCTGTTAATCCTAGCATGATAAAGAAGATTCAAAGAGAGTGAGATGCCAGCTCCTTTCATTCAGTCAGTAGCTTCAAACATTTCTGGTATATGAAAAACATGTTTTTCAATGGCAAAAATCAATGAATATTGTAAATGCACAAACAGTAATATCTCCACATTGCAAGGTGCAATTCTGAAATTTTTTGCTTTTTCCTGCTAATCCTAGCATGATAAAGAAGATTCAAAGAGAGTGAGATGCCAGCTCCTTTCATTCAGTCAGTAGCTTCAAACTTTTCTGGTATATGAAAAACGTTTTTCAATGGCAAAAATCAATGAATATTGTAAATGCACAAACAGTAATATCTCCACATTGCACGGTGCAATTCTGAAATTTTTAGCTTTTTCCTGTTAATCCTAGCATGATAAAGAAGATTCAAAGAGAGTGAGATGCCAGCTCCTTTCATTCAGTCAGTAGCTTCAAACATTTCTGGTATATGAAAAACATGTTTTTCAATGGCAAAAATCAATGAATATTGTAAATGCACAAACAGTAATATCTCCACATTGCAAGGTGCAATTCTGAAATTTTTTGCTTTTTCCTGCTAATCCTAGCATGATAAAGAAGATTCAAAGAGAGTGAGATGCCAGCTCCTTTCATTCAGTCAGTAGCTTCAAACATTTTTGGTATATGAAAAACATGTTTTTCAATGGCAAAAATCAATGAATATTGTAAATGCACAAACAGTAATATCTCCACATTGCACGGTGCAATTCTGAAATTTTTAGCTTTTTCCTGTTAATCCTAGCATGATAAAGAAGATTCAAAGAGAGTGAGATGCCAGCTCCTTTCATTCAGTCAGTAGCTTCAAACATTTCTGGTATATGAAAAACGTTTTTCAATGGCAAAAATCAATGAATATTGTAAATGCACAAACAGTAATATCTCCACATTGCAAGGTGCAATTCTGAAATTTTTTGCTTTTTCCTGTTAATCCTAGCATGATAAAGAAGATTCAGAGTGAGATGCCAGCTCCTTTCATTCAGTCAGTAGCTTCAAACATTTCTGGTATATGAAAAACATGTTTTTCAATGGCAAAAATCAATGAATATTGTAAATGCACAAACAGTAATATCTCCGCATTGCAAGGTGCAATTCTGAAATTTTTTGCTTTTTCCTGCTAATCCTAGCATGATAAAGAAGATTCAAAGAGAGTGAGATGCCAGCTCCTTTCATTCAGTCAGTAGCTTCAAACATTTCTGGTATATGAAAAACATGTTTTTCAATGGCAAAAATCAATGAATATTGTAAAAGCACAAACAGTAATATCTCCACATTGCACGGTGCAATTCTGAAATTTTTAGCTTTTTCCTGTTAATCCTAGCATGATAAAGAAGATTCAAAGAGAGTGAGATGCCAGCTCCTTTCATTCAGTCAGTAGCTTCAAACATTTCTGGTATATGAAAAACATGTTTTTCAATGGCAAAAATCAATGAATATTGTAAATGCACAAACAGTAATATCTCCACATTGCACGGTGCAATTCTGAAATTTTTAGCTTTTTCCTGTTAATCCTAGCATGATAAAGAAGATTCAGAGAGTGAGATGCCAGCTCCTTTCATTCAGTCAGTAGCTTCAAACATTTCTGGTATATGAAAAACATGTTTTTCAATGGCAAAAATCAATGAATATTGTAAATGCACAAACAGTAATATCTCCACATTGCACGGTGCAATTCTGAAATTTTTAGCTTTTTCCTGTTAATCCTAGCATGATAAAGAAGATTCAAAGAGAGTGAGATGCCAGCTCCTTTCATTCAGTCAGTAGCTTCAAACATTTCTGGTATATGAAAAACGTTTTTCAATGGCAAAAATCAATGAATATTGTAAATGCACAAACAGTAATATCTCCGCATTGCAAGGTGCAATTCTGAAATTTTTTGCTTTTTCCTGCTAATCCTAGCATGATAAAGAAGATTCAAAGAGAGTGAGATGCCAGCTCCTTTCATTCAGTCAGTAGCTTCAAACATTTCTGGTATATGAAAAACATGTTTTTCAATGGCAAAAATCAATGAATATTGTAAATGCACAAACAGTAATATCTCCACATTGCACGGTGCAATTCTGAAATTTTTAGCTTTTTCCTGTTAATCCTAGCATGATAAAGAAGATTCAAAGAGAGTGAGATGCCAGCTCCTTTCATTCAGTCAGTAGCTTCAAACATTTCTGGTATATGAAAAACGTTTTTCAATGGCAAAAATCAATGAATATTGTAAATGCACAAACAGTAATATCTCCGCATTGCAAGGTGCAATTCTGAAATTTTTTGCTTTTTCCTGCTAATCCTAGCATGATAAAGAAGATTCAAAGAGAGTGAGATGCCAGCTCCTTTCATTCAGTCAGTAGCTTCAAACATTTCTGGTATATGAAAAACATGTTTTTCAATGGCAAAAATCAATGAATATTGTAAATGCACAAACAGTAATATCTCCACATTGCAAGGTGCAATTCTGAAATTTTTTGCTTTTTCCTGTTAATCCTAGCATGATAAAGAAGATTCAAAGAGAGTGAGATGCCAGCTCCTTTCATTCAGTCAGTAGCTTCAAACATTTCTGGTATATGAAAAACATGTTTTTCAATGGCAAAAATCAATGAATATTGTAAATGCACAAACAGTAATATCTCCACATTGCAAGGTGCAATTCTGAAATTTTTTGCTTTTTCCTGCTAATCCTAGCATGATAAAGAAGATTCAAAGAGAGTGAGATGCCAGCTCCTTTCATTCAGTCAGTAGCTTCAAACTTTTCTGGTATATGAAAAACGTTTTTCAATGGCAAAAATCAATGAATATTGTAAATGCACAAACAGTAATATCTCCACATTGCACGGTGCAATTCTGAAATTTTTAGCTTTTTCCTGTTAATCCTAGCATGATAAAGAAGATTCAAAGAGAGTGAGATGCCAGCTCCTTTCATTCAGTCAGTAGCTTCAAACATTTCTGGTATATGAAAAACATGTTTTTCAATGGCAAAAATCAATGAATATTGTAAATGCACAAACAGTAATATCTCCACATTGCAAGGTGCAATTCTGAAATTTTTTGCTTTTTCCTGCTAATCCTAGCATGATAAAGAAGATTCAAAGAGAGTGAGATGCCAGCTCCTTTCATTCAGTCAGTAGCTTCAAACATTTTTGGTATATGAAAAACATGTTTTTCAATGGCAAAAATCAATGAATATTGTAAATGCACAAACAGTAATATCTCCACATTGCACGGTGCAATTCTGAAATTTTTAGCTTTTTCCTGTTAATCCTAGCATGATAAAGAAGATTCAAAGAGAGTGAGATGCCAGCTCCTTTCATTCAGTCAGTAGCTT
>NW_027366223.1:0-77965 GCF_046119375.1 Phyllobates terribilis
TCTCCACATTGCACGGTGCAATTCTGAAATTTTTAGCTTTTTCCTGTTAATCCTAGCATGATAAAGAAGATTCAAAGAGAGTGAGATGCCAGCTCCTTTCATTCAGTCAGTAGCTTCAAACATTTCTGGACGTTTTTCAATGGCAAAAAATCAATGAATATTGTAAATGCACAAACAGTAATATCTCCACATTGCACGGTGCAATTCTGAAATTTTTGCTTTTTCCTGTTAATCCTAGCATGATAAAGAAGATTCAAAGAGAGTGAGATGCCAGCTCCTTTCATTCAGTCAGTAGCTTCAAACATTTCTGGTATATGAAAAACATGTTTTTCAATGGCAAAAATCAATGAATATTGTAAATGCACAAACAGTAATATCTCCACATTGCACGGTGCAATTCTGAAATTTTTTGCTTTTTCCTGCTAATCCTAGCATGATAAAGAAGATTCAAAGAGAGTGAGATGCCAGCTCCTTTCATTCAGTCAGTAGCTTCAAACATTTCTGGTATATGAAACATGTTTTTCAATGGCAAAAATCAATGAATATTGTAAATGCACAAACAGTAATATCTCCACATTGCACGGTGCAATTCTGAAATTTTTTGCTTTTTCCTGCTAATCCTAGCATGATAAAGAAGATTCAAAGAGAGTGAGATGCCAGCTCCTTTCATTCAGTCAGTAGCTTCAAACATTTCTGGTATATGAAAAACATGTTTTTCAATGGCAAAAATCAATGAATATTGTAAATGCACAAACAGTAATATCTCCACATTGCACGGTGCAATTCTGAAATTTTTAGCTTTTTCCTGTTAATCCTAGCATGATAAAGAAGATTCAAAGAGAGTGAGATGCCAGCTCCTTTCATTCAGTCAGTAGCTTCAAACATTTCTGGTATATGAAAACATGTTTTTCAATGGCAAAAATCAATGAATATTGTAAATGCACAAACAGTAATATCTCCACATTGCACGGTGCAATTCTGAAATTTTTAGCTTTTTCCTGTTAATCCTAGCATGATAAAGAAGATTCAAAGAGAGTGAGATGCCAGCTCCTTTCATTCAGTCAGTAGCTTCAAACATTTCTGGACGTTTTTCAATGGCAAAAATCAATGAATATTGTAAATGCACAAACAGTAATATCTCCACATTGCACGGTGCAATTCTGAAATTTTTAGCTTTTTCCTGTTAATCCTAGCATGATAAAGAAGATTCAAAGAGAGTGAGATGCCAGCTCCTTTCATTCAGTCAGTAGCTTCAAACATTTCTGGACGTTTTTCAATGGCAAAAATCAATGAATATTGTAAATGCACAAACAGTAATATCTCCACATTGCACGGTGCAATTCTGAAATTTTTAGCTTTTTCCTGTTAATCCTAGCATGATAAAGAAGATTCAAAGAGAGTGAGATGCCAGCTCCTTTCATTCAGTCAGTAGCTTCAAACATTTCTGGACGTTTTTCAATGGCAAAAATCAATGAATATTGTAAATGCACAAACAGTAATATCTCCACATTGCACGGTGCAATTCTGAAATTTTTAGCTTTTTCCTGTTAATCCTAGCATGATAAAGAAGATTCAAAGAGAGTGAGATGCCAGCTCCTTTCATTCAGTCAGTAGCTTCAAACATTTCTGGACGTTTTTCAATGGCAAAAATCAATGAATATTGTAAATGCACAAACAGTAATATCTCCACATTGCACGGTGCAATTCTGAAATTTTTTGCTTTTTCCTGTTAATCCTAGCATGATAAAGAAGATTCAAAGAGAGTGAGATGCCAGCTCCTTTCATTCAGTCAGTAGCTTCAAACATTTCTGGTATATGAAAAACATGTTTTTCAATGGCAAAAATCAATGAATATTGTAAATGCACAAACAGTAATATCTCCACATTGCACGGTGCAATTCTGAAATTTTTAGCTTTTTCCTGTTAATCCTAGCATGATAAAGAAGATTCAAAGAGAGTGAGATGCCAGCTCCTTTCATTCAGTCAGTAGCTTCAAACATTTCTGGACGTTTTTCAATGGCAAAAATCAATGAATATTGTAAATGCACAAACAGTAATATCTCCACATTGCACGGTGCAATTCTGAAATTTTTAGCTTTTTCCTGTTAATCCTAGCATGATAAAGAAGATTCAAAGAGAGTGAGATGCCAGCTCCTTTCATTCAGTCAGTAGCTTCAAACATTTCTGGTATATGAAAAACATGTTTTTCAATGGCAAAAATCAATGAATATTGTAAATGCACAAACAGTAATATCTCCACATTGCACGGTGCAATTCTGAAATTTTTAGCTTTTTCCTGTTAATCCTAGCATGATAAAGAAGATTCAAAGAGAGTGAGATGCCAGCTCCTTTCATTCAGTCAGTAGCTTCAAACATTTCTGGTATATGAAAAACATGTTTTTCAATGGCAAAAATCAATGAATATTGTAAATGCACAAACAGTAATATCTCCACATTGCACGGTGCAATTCTGAAATTTTTAGCTTTTTCCTGTTAATCCTAGCATGATAAAGAAGATTCAAAGAGAGTGAGATGCCAGCTCCTTTCATTCAGTCAGTAGCTTCAAACATTTCTGGTATATGAAAAACATGTTTTTCAATGGCAAAAATCAATGAATATTGTAAATGCACAAACAGTAATATCTCCACATTGCACGGTGCAATTCTGAAATTTTTAGCTTTTTCCTGTTAATCCTAGCATGATAAAGAAGATTCAAAGAGAGTGAGATGCCAGCTCCTTTCATTCAGTCAGTAGCTTCAAACATTTCTGGACGTTTTTCAATGGCAAAAATCAATGAATATTGTAAATGCACAAACAGTAATATCTCCACATTGCACGGTGCAATTCTGAAATTTTTTGCTTTTTCCTGCTAATCCTAGCATGATAAAGAAGATTCAAAGAGAGTGAGATGCCAGCTCCTTTCATTCAGTCAGTAGCTTCAAACATTTCTGGTATATGAAAAACATGTTTTTCAATGGCAAAAATCAATGAATATTGTAAATGCACAAACAGTAATATCTCCACATTGCACGGTGCAATTCTGAAATTTTTTGCTTTTTCCTGCTAATCCTAGCATGATAAAGAAGATTCAAAGAGAGTGAGATGCCAGCTCCTTTCATTCAGTCAGTAGCTTCAAACATTTCTGGTATATGAAAAACATGTTTTTCAATGGCAAAAATCAATGAATATTGTAAATGCACAAACAGTAATATCTCCACATTGCACGGTGCAATTCTGAAATTTTTAGCTTTTTCCTGTTAATCCTAGCATGATAAAGAAGATTCAAAGAGAGTGAGATGCCAGCTCCTTTCATTCAGTCAGTAGCTTCAAACATTTCTGGACGTTTTTCAATGGCAAAAATCAATGAATATTGTAAATGCACAAACAGTAATATCTCCACATTGCACGGTGCAATTCTGAAATTTTTTGCTTTTTCCTGCTAATCCTAGCATGATAAAGAAGATTCAAAGAGAGTGAGATGCCAGCTCCTTTCATTCAGTCAGTAGCTTCAAACATTTCTGGACGTTTTTCAATGGCAAAAATCAATGAATATTGTAAATGCACAAACAGTAATATCTCCACATTGCACGGTGCAATTCTGAAATTTTTAGCTTTTTCCTGTTAATCCTAGCATGATAAAGAAGATTCAAAGAGAGTGAGATGCCAGCTCCTTTCATTCAGTCAGTAGCTTCAAACATTTCTGGTATATGAAAAACATGTTTTTCAATGGCAAAAATCAATGAATATTGTAAATGCACAAACAGTAATATCTCCACATTGCACGGTGCAATTCTGAAATTTTTAGCTTTTTCCTGTTAATCCTAGCATGATAAAGAAGATTCAAAGAGAGTGAGATGCCAGCTCCTTTCATTCAGTCAGTAGCTTCAAACATTTCTGGTATATGAAAAACATGTTTTTCAATGGCAAAAATCAATGAATATTGTAAATGCACAAACAGTAATATCTCCACATTGCACGGTGCAATTCTGAAATTTTTAGCTTTTTCCTGTTAATCCTAGCATGATAAAGAAGATTCAAAGAGAGTGAGATGCCAGCTCCTTTCATTCAGTCAGTAGCTTCAAACATTTCTGGTATATGAAAAACATGTTTTTCAATGGCAAAAATCAATGAATATTGTAAATGCACAAACAGTAATATCTCCACATTGCACGGTGCAATTCTGAAATTTTTAGCTTTTTCCTGTTAATCCTAGCATGATAAAGAAGATTCAAAGAGAGTGAGATGCCAGCTCCTTTCATTCAGTCAGTAGCTTCAAACATTTCTGGTATATGAAAAACATGTTTTTCAATGGCAAAAATCAATGAATATTGTAAATGCACAAACAGTAATATCTCCACATTGCACGGTGCAATTCTGAAATTTTTAGCTTTTTCCTGTTAATCCTAGCATGATAAAGAAGATTCAAAGAGAGTGAGATGCCAGCTCCTTTCATTCAGTCAGTAGCTTCAAACATTTCTGGTATATGAAAAACATGTTTTTCAATGGCAAAAATCAATGAATATTGTAAATGCACAAACAGTAATATCTCCACATTGCACGGTGCAATTCTGAAATTTTTAGCTTTTTCCTGTTAATCCTAGCATCATAAAGAAGATTCAAAGAGAGTGAGATGCCAGCTCCTTTCATTCAGTCAGTAGCTTCAAACATTTCTGGTATATGAAAAACATGTTTTTCAATGGCAAAAATCAATGAATATTGTAAATGCACAAACAGTAATATCTCCACATTGCACGGTGCAATTCTGAAATTTTTAGCTTTTTCCTGTTAATCCTAGCATGATAAAGAAGATTCAAAGAGAGTGAGATGCCAGCTCCTTTCATTCAGTCAGTAGCTTCAAACATTTCTGGACGTTTTTCAATGGCAAAAATCAATGAATATTGTAAATGCACAAACAGTAATATCTCCACATTGCACGGTGCAATTCTGAAATTTTTAGCTTTTTCCTGTTAATCCTAGCATGATAAAGAAGATTCAAAGAGAGTGAGATGCCAGCTCCTTTCATTCAGTCAGTAGCTTCAAACATTTCTGGTATATGAAAAACATGTTTTTCAATGGCAAAAATCAATGAATATTGTAAATGCACAAACAGTAATATCTCCACATTGCACGGTGCAATTCTGAAATTTTTAGCTTTTTCCTGTTAATCCTAGCATGATAAAGAAGATTCAAAGAGAGTGAGATGCCAGCTCCTTTCATTCAGTCAGTAGCTTCAAACATTTCTGGTATATGAAAAACATGTTTTTCAATGGCAAAAATCAATGAATATTGTAAATGCACAAACAGTAATATCTCCACATTGCACGGTGCAATTCTGAAATTTTTAGCTTTTTCCTGTTAATCCTAGCATGATAAAGAAGATTCAAAGAGAGTGAGATGCCAGCTCCTTTCATTCAGTCAGTAGCTTCAAACATTTCTGGACGTTTTTCAATGGCAAAAATCAATGAATATTGTAAATGCACAAACAGTAATATCTCCACATTGCACGGTGCAATTCTGAAATTTTTAGCTTTTTCCTGTTAATCCTAGCATGATAAAGAAGATTCAAAGAGAGTGAGATGCCAGCTCCTTTCATTCAGTCAGTAGCTTCAAACATTTCTGGACGTTTTTCAATGGCAAAAATCAATGAATATTGTAAATGCACAAACAGTAATATCTCCACATTGCACAGTGCAATTCTGAAATTTTTAGCTTTTTCCTGTTAATCCTAGCATGATAAAGAAGATTCAAAGAGAGTGAGATGCCAGCTCCTTTCATTCAGTCAGTAGCTTCAAACATTTCTGGACGTTTTTCAATGGCAAAAATCAATGAATATTGTAAATGCACAAACAGTAATATCTCCACATTGCACGGTGCAATTCTGAAATTTTTAGCTTTTTCCTGTTAATCCTAGCATGATAAAGAAGATTCAAAGAGAGTGAGATGCCAGCTCCTTTCATTCAGTCAGTAGCTTCAAACATTTCTGGACGTTTTTCAATGGCAAAAATCAATGAATATTGTAAATGCACAAACAGTAATATCTCCACATTGCACGGTGCAATTCTGAAATTTTTAGCTTTTTCCTGTTAATCCTAGCATGATAAAGAAGATTCAAAGAGAGTGAGATGCCAGCTCCTTTCATTCAGTCAGTAGCTTCAAACATTTCTGGTATATGAAAAACATGTTTTTCAATGGCAAAAATCAATGAATATTGTAAATGCACAAACAGTAATATCTCCACATTGCACGGTGCAATTCTGAAATTTTTACCTTTTTCCTGTTAATCCTAGCATGATAAAGAAGATTCAAAGAGAGTGAGATGCCAGCTCCTTTCATTCAGTCAGTAGCTTCAAACATTTCTGGACGTTTTTCAATGGCAAAAATCAATGAATATTGTAAATGCACAAACAGTAATATCTCCACATTGCACGGTGCAATTCTGAAATTTTTAGCTTTTTCCTGTTAATCCTAGCATGATAAAGAAGATTCAAAGAGAGTGAGATGCCAGCTCCTTTCATTCAGTCAGTAGCTGCAAACATTTCTGGACGTTTTTCAATGGCAAAAATCAATGAATATTGTAAATGCACAAACAGTAATATCTCCACATTGCACGGTGCAATTCTGAAATTTTTAGCTTTTTCCTGTTAATCCTAGCATGATAAAGAAGATTCAAAGAGAGTGAGATGCCAGCTCCTTTCATTCAGTCAGTAGCTTCAAACATTTCTGGACGTTTTTCAATGGCAAAAATCAATGAATATTGTAAATGCACAAACAGTAATATCTCCACATTGCACGGTGCAATTCTGAAATTTTTAGCTTTTTCCTGTTAATCCTAGCATGATAAAGAAGATTCAAAGAGAGTGAGATGCCAGCTCCTTTCATTCAGTCAGTAGCTTCAAACATTTCTGGACGTTTTTCAATGGCAAAAATCAATGAATATTGTAAATGCACAAACAGTAATATCTCCACATTGCACGGTGCAATTCTGAAATTTTTAGCTTTTTCCTGTTAATCCTAGCATGATAAAGAAGATTCAAAGAGAGTGAGATGCCAGCTCCTTTCATTCAGTCAGTAGCTTCAAACATTTCTGGACGTTTTTCAATGGCAAAAATCAATGAATATTGTAAATGCACAAACAGTAATATCTCCACATTGCACGGTGCAATTCTGAAATTTTTAGCTTTTTCCTGTTAATCCTAGCATGATAAAGAAGATTCAAAGAGAGTGAGATGCCAGCTCCTTTCATTCAGTCAGTAGCTTCAAACATTTCTGGTATATGAAAAACATGTTTTTCAATGGCAAAAATCAATGAATATTGTAAATGCACAAACAGTAATATCTCCACATTGCACGGTGCAATTCTGAAATTTTTAGCTTTTTCCTGTTAATCCTAGCATGATAAAGAAGATTCAAAGAGAGTGAGATGCCAGCTCCTTTCATTCAGTCAGTAGCTTCAAACATTTCTGGACGTTTTTCAATGGCAAAAATCAATGAATATTGTAAATGCACAAACAGTAATATCTCCACATTGCACGGTGCAATTCTGAAATTTTTAGCTTTTTCCTGTTAATCCTAGCATGATAAAGAAGATTCAAAGAGAGTGAGATGCCAGCTCCTTTCATTCAGTCAGTAGCTTCAAACATTTCTGGACGTTTTTCAATGGCAAAAATCAATGAATATTGTAAATGCACAAACAGTAATATCTCCACATTGCACGGTGCAATTCTGAAATTTTTAGCTTTTTCCTGTTAATCCTAGCATGATAAAGAAGATTCAAAGAGAGTGAGATGCCAGCTCCTTTCATTCAGTCAGTAGCTTCAAACATTTCTGGACGTTTTTCAATGGCAAAAATCAATGAATATTGTAAATGCACAAACAGTAATATCTCCACATTGCACGGTGCAATTCTGAAATTTTTTGCTTTTTCCTGTTAATCCTAGCATGATAAAGAAGATTCAAAGAGAGTGAGATGCCAGCTCCTTTCATTCAGTCAGTAGCTTCAAACATTTCTGGACGTTTTTCAATGGCAAAAATCAATGAATATTGTAAATGCACAAACAGTAATATCTCCACATTGCACGGTGCAATTCTGAAATTTTTAGCTTTTTCCTGTTAATCCTAGCATGATAAAGAAGATTCAAAGAGAGTGAGATGCCAGCTCCTTTCATTCAGTCAGTAGCTTCAAACATTTCTGGTATATGAAAAACATGTTTTTCAATGGCAAAAATCAATGAATATTGTAAATGCACAAACAGTAATATCTCCACATTGCACGGTGCAATTCTGAAATTTTTAGCTTTTTCCTGTTAATCCTAGCATGATAAAGAAGATTCAAAGAGAGTGAGATGCCAGCTCCTTTCATTCAGTCAGTAGCTTCAAACATTTCTGGACGTTTTTCAATGGCAAAAATCAATGAATATTGTAAATGCACAAACAGTAATATCTCCACATTGCACGGTGCAATTCTGAAATTTTTAGCTTTTTCCTGTTAATCCTAGCATGATAAAGAAGATTCAAAGAGAGTGAGATGCCAGCTCCTTTCATTCAGTCAGTAGCTTCAAACATTTCTGGTATATGAAAAACATGTTTTTCAATGGCAAAAATCAATGAATATTGTAAATGCACAAACAGTAATATCTCCACATTGCACGGTGCAATTCTGAAATTTTTTGCTTTTTCCTGCTAATCCTAGCATGATAAAGAAGATTCAAAGAGAGTGAGATGCCAGCTCCTTTCATTCAGTCAGTAGCTTCAAACATTTCTGGTATATGAAAAACATGTTTTTCAATGGCAAAAATCAATGAATATTGTAAATGCACAAACAGTAATATCTCCACATTGCACGGTGCAATTCTGAAATTTTTAGCTTTTTCCTGTTAATCCTAGCATGATAAAGAAGATTCAAAGAGAGTGAGATGCCAGCTCCTTTCATTCAGTCAGTAGCTTCAAACATTTCTGGACGTTTTTCAATGGCAAAAATCAATGAATATTGTAAATGCACAAACAGTAATATCTCCACATTGCACGGTGCAATTCTGAAATTTTTAGCTTTTTCCTGCTAATCCTAGCATGATAAAGAAGATTCAAAGAGAGTTAGATGCCAGCTCCTTTCATTCAGTCAGTAGCTTCAAACATTTCTGGTATATGAAAAACATGTTTTTCAATGGCAAAAATCAATGAATATTGTAAATGCACAAACAGTAATATCTCCACATTGCACAGTGCAATTCTGAAATTTTTAGCTTTTTCCTGTTAATCCTAGCATGATAAAGAAGATTCAAAGAGAGTGAGATGCCAGCTCCTTTCATTCAGTCAGTAGCTTCAAACATTTCTGGTATATGAAAAACATGTTTTTCAATGGCAAAAATCAATGAATATTGTAAATGCACAAACAGTAATATCTCCACATTGCACGGTGCAATTCTGAAATTTTTAGCTTTTTCCTGTTAATCCTAGCATGATAAAGAAGATTCAAAGAGAGTGAGATGCCAGCTCCTTTCATTCAGTCAGTAGCTTCAAACATTTCTGGTATATGAAAAACATGTTTTTCAATGGCAAAAATCAATGAATATTGTAAATGCACAAACAGTAATATCTCCACATTGCACGGTGCAATTCTGAAATTTTTAGCTTTTTCCTGTTAATCCTAGCATGATAAAGAAGATTCAAAGAGAGTGAGATGCCAGCTCCTTTCATTCAGTCAGTAGCTTCAAACATTTCTGGACGTTTTTCAATGGCAAAAATCAATGAATATTGTAAATGCACAAACAGTAATATCTCCACATTGCACGGTGCAATTCTGAAATTTTTAGCTTTTTCCTGCTAATCCTAGCATGATAAAGAAGATTCAAAGAGAGTGAGATGCCAGCTCCTTTCATTCAGTCAGTAGCTTCAAACATTTCTGGTATATGAAAAACATGTTTTTCAATGGCAAAAATCAATGAATATTGTAAATGCACAAACAGTAATATCTCCACATTGCACGGTGCAATTCTGAAATTTTTAGCTTTTTCCTGTTAATCCTAGCATGATAAAGAAGATTCAAAGAGAGTGAGATGCCAGCTCCTTTCATTCAGTCAGTAGCTTCAAACATTTCTGGTATATGAAAAACATGTTTTTCAATGGCAAAAATCAATGAATATTGTAAATGCACAAACAGTAATATCTCCACATTGCACGGTGCAATTCTGAAATTTTTAGCTTTTTCCTGTTAATCCTAGCATGATAAAGAAGATTCAAAGAGAGTGAGATGCCAGCTCCTTTCATTCAGTCAGTAGCTTCAAACATTTCTGGACGTTTTTCAATGGCAAAAATCAATGAATATTGTAAATGCACAAACAGTAATATCTCCACATTGCACGGTGCAATTCTGAAATTTTTAGCTTTTTCCTGTTAATCCTAGCATGATAAAGAAGATTCAAAGAGAGTGAGATGCCAGCTCCTTTCATTCAGTCAGTAGCTTCAAACATTTCTGGTATATGAAAAACATGTTTTTCAATGGCAAAAATCAATGAATATTGTAAATGCACAAACAGTAATATCTCCACATTGCACGGTGCAATTCTGAAATTTTTAGCTTTTTCCTGTTAATCCTAGCATGATAAAGAAGATTCAAAGAGAGTGAGATGCCAGCTCCTTTCATTCAGTCAGTAGCTTCAAACATTTCTGGTATATGAAAAACACGAAATTTTTAGCTTTTTCCTGTTAATCCTAGCATGATAAAGAAGATTCAAAGAGAGTGAGATGCCAGCTCCTTTCATTCAGTCAGTAGCTTCAAACATTTCTGGACGTTTTTCAATGGCAAAAATCAATGAATATTGTAAATGCACAAACAGTAATATCTCCACATTGCACGGTGCAATTCTGAAATTTTTAGCTTTTTCCTGTTAATCCTAGCATGATAAAGAAGATTCAAAGAGAGTGAGATGCCAGCTCCTTTCATTCAGTCAGTAGCTTCAAACATTTCTGGTATATGAAAAACATGTTTTTCAATGGCAAAAATCAATGAATATTGTAAATGCACAAACAGTAATATCTCCACATTGCACGGTGCAATTCTGAAATTTTTAGCTTTTTCCTGTTAATCCTAGCATGATAAAGAAGATTCAAAGAGAGTGAGATGCCAGCTCCTTTCATTCAGTCAGTAGCTTCAAACATTTCTGGACGTTTTTCAATGGCAAAAATCAATGAATATTGTAAATGCACAAACAGTAATATCTCCACATTGCACGGTGCAATTCTGAAATTTTTAGCTTTTTCCTGTTAATCCTAGCATGATAAAGAAGATTCAAAGAGAGTGAGATGCCAGCTCCTTTCATTCAGTCAGTAGCTTCAAACATTTCTGGACGTTTTTCAATGGCAAAAATCAATGAATATTGTAAATGCACAAACAGTAATATCTCCACATTGCACGGTGCAATTCTGAAATTTTTAGCTTTTTCCTGCTAATCCTAGCATGATAAAGAAGATTCAAAGAGAGTGAGATGCCAGCTCCTTTCATTCAGTCAGTAGCTTCAAACATTTCTGGTATATGAAAAACATGTTTTTCAATGGCAAAAATCAATGAATATTGTAAATGCACAAACAGTAATATCTCCACATTGCACGGTGCAATTCTGAAATTTTTAGCTTTTTCCTGTTAATCCTAGCATGATAAAGAAGATTCAAAGAGAGTGAGATGCCAGCTCCTTTCATTCAGTCAGTAGCTTCAAACATTTCTGGTATATGAAAAACATGTTTTTCAATGGCAAAAATCAATGAATATTGTAAATGCACAAACAGTAATATCTCCACATTGCACGGTGCAATTCTGAAATTTTTAGCTTTTTCCTGTTAATCCTAGCATGATAAAGAAGATTCAAAGAGAGTGAGATGCCAGCTCCTTTCATTCAGTCAGTAGCTTCAAACATTTCTGGACGTTTTTCAATGGCAAAAATCAATGAATATTGTAAATGCACAAACAGTAATATCTCCACATTGCACGGTGCAATTCTGAAATTTTTAGCTTTTTCCTGTTAATCCTAGCATGATAAAGAAGATTCAAAGAGAGTGAGATGCCAGCTCCTTTCATTCAGTCAGTAGCTTCAAACATTTCTGGTATATGAAAAACATGTTTTTCAATGGCAAAAATCAATGAATATTGTAAATGCACAAACAGTAATATCTCCACATTGCACGGTGCAATTCTGAAATTTTTAGCTTTTTCCTGTTAATCCTAGCATGATAAAGAAGATTCAAAGAGAGTGAGATGCCAGCTCCTTTCATTCAGTCAGTAGCTTCAAACATTTCTGGTATATGAAAAACACGAAATTTTTAGCTTTTTCCTGTTAATCCTAGCATGATAAAGAAGATTCAAAGAGAGTGAGATGCCAGCTCCTTTCATTCAGTCAGTAGCTTCAAACATTTCTGGACGTTTTTCAATGGCAAAAATCAATGAATATTGTAAATGCACAAACAGTAATATCTCCACATTGCACGGTGCAATTCTGAAATTTTTAGCTTTTTCCTGTTAATCCTAGCATGATAAAGAAGATTCAAAGAGAGTGAGATGCCAGCTCCTTTCATTCAGTCAGTAGCTTCAAACATTTCTGGTATATGAAAAACATGTTTTTCAATGGCAAAAATCAATGAATATTGTAAATGCACAAACAGTAATATCTCCACATTGCACGGTGCAATTCTGAAATTTTTAGCTTTTTCCTGTTAATCCTAGCATGATAAAGAAGATTCAAAGAGAGTGAGATGCCAGCTCCTTTCATTCAGTCAGTAGCTTCAAACATTTCTGGACGTTTTTCAATGGCAAAAATCAATGAATATTGTAAATGCACAAACAGTAATATCTCCACATTGCACGGTGCAATTCTGAAATTTTTAGCTTTTTCCTGTTAATCCTAGCATGATAAAGAAGATTCAAAGAGAGTGAGATGCCAGCTCCTTTCATTCAGTCAGTAGCTTCAAACATTTCTGGACGTTTTTCAATGGCAAAAATCAATGAATATTGTAAATGCACAAACAGTAATATCTCCACATTGCACGGTGCAATTCTGAAATTTTTAGCTTTTTCCTGTTAATCCTAGCATGATAAAGAAGATTCAAAGAGAGTGAGATGCCAGCTCCTTTCATTCAGTCAGTAGCTTCAAACATTTCTGGTATATGAAAAACATGTTTTTCAATGGCAAAAATCAATGAATATTGTAAATGCACAAACAGTAATATCTCCACATTGCACGGTGCAATTCTGAAATTTTTAGCTTTTTCCTGTTAATCCTAGCATGATAAAGAAGATTCAAAGAGAGTGAGATGCCAGCTCCTTTCATTCAGTCAGTAGCTTCAAACATTTCTGGACGTTTTTCAATGGCAAAAATCAATGAATATTGTAAATGCACAAACAGTAATATCTCCACATTGCACGGTGCAATTCTGAAATTTTTTGCTTTTTCCTGCTAATCCTAGCATGATAAAGAAGATTCAAAGAGAGTGAGATGCCAGCTCCTTTCATTCAGTCAGTAGCTTCAAACATTTCTGGACGTTTTTCAATGGCAAAAATCAATGAATATTGTAAATGCACAAACAGTAATATCTCCACATTGCACGGTGCAATTCTGAAATTTTTAGCTTTTTCCTGTTAATCCTAGCATGATAAAGAAGATTCAAAGAGAGTGAGATGCCAGCTCCTTTCATTCAGTCAGTAGCTTCAAACATTTCTGGTATATGAAAAACATGTTTTTCAATGGCAAAAATCAATGAATATTGTAAATGCACAAACAGTAATATCTCCACATTGCACGGTGCAATTCTGAAATTTTTAGCTTTTTCCTGTTAATCCTAGCATGATAAAGAAGATTCAGAGAGTGAGATGCCAGCTCCTTTCATTCAGTCAGTAGCTTCAAACATTTCTGGACGTTTTTCAATGGCAAAAATCAATGAATATTGTAAATGCACAAACAGTAATATCTCCACATTGCACGGTGCAATTCTGAAATTTTTAGCTTTTTCCTGTTAATCCTAGCATGATAAAGAAGATTCAAAGAGAGTGAGATGCCAGCTCCTTTCATTCAGTCAGTAGCTTCAAACATTTCTGGTATATGAAAAACATGTTTTTCAATGGCAAAAATCAATGAATATTGTAAATGCACAAACAGTAATATCTCCACATTGCACGGTGCAATTCTGAAATTTTTAGCTTTTTCCTGTTAATCCTAGCATGATAAAGAAGATTCAAAGAGAGTGAGATGCCAGCTCCTTTCATTCAGTCAGTAGCTTCAAACATTTCTGGTATATGAAAAACACGAAATTTTTAGCTTTTTCCTGTTAATCCTAGCATGATAAAGAAGATTCAAAGAGAGTGAGATGCCAGCTCCTTTCATTCAGTCAGTAGCTTCAAACATTTCTGGACGTTTTTCAATGGCAAAAATCAATGAATATTGTAAATGCACAAACAGTAATATCTCCACATTGCACGGTGCAATTCTGAAATTTTTAGCTTTTTCCTGTTAATCCTAGCATGATAAAGAAGATTCAAAGAGAGTGAGATGCCAGCTCCTTTCATTCAGTCAGTAGCTTCAAACATTTCTGGTATATGAAAAACATGTTTTTCAATGGCAAAAATCAATGAATATTGTAAATGCACAAACAGTAATATCTCCACATTGCACGGTGCAATTCTGAAATTTTTAGCTTTTTCCTGTTAATCCTAGCATGATAAAGAAGATTCAAAGAGAGTGAGATGCCAGCTCCTTTCATTCAGTCAGTAGCTTCAAACATTTCTGGACGTTTTTCAATGGCAAAAATCAATGAATATTGTAAATGCACAAACAGTAATATCTCCACATTGCACGGTGCAATTCTGAAATTTTTAGCTTTTTCCTGTTAATCCTAGCATGATAAAGAAGATTCAAAGAGAGTGAGATGCCAGCTCCTTTCATTCAGTCAGTAGCTTCAAACATTTCTGGACGTTTTTCAATGGCAAAAATCAATGAATATTGTAAATGCACAAACAGTAATATCTCCACATTGCACGGTGCAATTCTGAAATTTTTAGCTTTTTCCTGTTAATCCTAGCATGATAAAGAAGATTCAAAGAGAGTGAGATGCCAGCTCCTTTCATTCAGTCAGTAGCTTCAAACATTTCTGGTATATGAAAAACATGTTTTTCAATGGCAAAAATCAATGAATATTGTAAATGCACAAACAGTAATATCTCCACATTGCACGGTGCAATTCTGAAATTTTTAGCTTTTTCCTGTTAATCCTAGCATGATAAAGAAGATTCAAAGAGAGTGAGATGCCAGCTCCTTTCATTCAGTCAGTAGCTTCAAACATTTCTGGACGTTTTTCAATGGCAAAAATCAATGAATATTGTAAATGCACAAACAGTAATATCTCCACATTGCACGGTGCAATTCTGAAATTTTTTGCTTTTTCCTGCTAATCCTAGCATGATAAAGAAGATTCAAAGAGAGTGAGATGCCAGCTCCTTTCATTCAGTCAGTAGCTTCAAACATTTCTGGACGTTTTTCAATGGCAAAAATCAATGAATATTGTAAATGCACAAACAGTAATATCTCCACATTGCACGGTGCAATTCTGAAATTTTTAGCTTTTTCCTGTTAATCCTAGCATGATAAAGAAGATTCAAAGAGAGTGAGATGCCAGCTCCTTTCATTCAGTCAGTAGCTTCAAACATTTCTGGTATATGAAAAACATGTTTTTCAATGGCAAAAATCAATGAATATTGTAAATGCACAAACAGTAATATCTCCACATTGCACGGTGCAATTCTGAAATTTTTAGCTTTTTCCTGTTAATCCTAGCATGATAAAGAAGATTCAATGAGAGTGAGATGCCAGCTCCTTTCATTCAGTCAGTAGCTTCAAACATTTCTGGACGTTTTTCAATGGCAAAAATCAATGAATATTGTAAATGCACAAACAGTAATATCTCCACATTGCACGGTGCAATTCTGAAATTTTTAGCTTTTTCCTGTTAATCCTAGCATGATAAAGAAGATTCAAAGAGAGTGAGATGCCAGCTCCTTTCATTCAGTCAGTAGCTTCAAACATTTCTGGTATATGAAAAACATGTTTTTCAATGGCAAAAATCAATGAATATTGTAAATGCACAAACAGTAATATCTCCACATTGCACGGTGCAATTCTGAAATTTTTAGCTTTTTCCTGTTAATCCTAGCATGATAAAGAAGATTCAAAGAGAGTGAGATGCCAGCTCCTTTCATTCAGTCAGTAGCTTCAAACATTTCTGGACGTTTTTCAATGGCAAAAATCAATGAATATTGTAAATGCACAAACAGTAATATCTCCACATTGCACGGTGCAATTCTGAAATTTTTAGCTTTTTCCTGTTAATCCTAGCATGATAAAGAAGATTCAAAGAGAGTGAGATGCCAGCTCCTTTCATTCAGTCAGTAGCTTCAAACATTTCTGGTATATGAAAAACATGTTTTTCAATGGCAAAAATCAATGAATATTGTAAATGCACAAACAGTAATATCTCCACATTGCACGGTGCAATTCTGAAATTTTTAGCTTTTTCCTGCTAATCCTAGCATGATAAAGAAGATTCAAAGAGAGTGAGATGCCAGCTCCTTTCATTCAGTCAGTAGCTTCAAACATTTCTGGTATATGAAAAACATGTTTTTCAATGGCAAAAATCAATGAATATTGTAAATGCACAAACAGTAATATCTCCACATTGCACGGTGCAATTCTGAAATTTTTAGCTTTTTCCTGCTAATCCTAGCATGATAAAGAAGATTCAAAGAGAGTGAGATGCCAGCTCCTTTCATTCAGTCAGTAGCTTCAAACATTTCTGGTATATGAAAAACATGTTTTTCAATGGCAAAAATCAATGAATATTGTAAATGCACAAACAGTAATATCTCCACATTGCACGGTGCAATTCTGAAATTTTTAGCTTTTTCCTGTTAATCCTAGCATGATAAAGAAGATTCAAAGAGAGTGAGATGCCAGCTCCTTTCATTCAGTCAGTAGCTTCAAACATTTCTGGTATATGAAAAACATGTTTTTCAATGGCAAAAATCAATGAATATTGTAAATGCACAAACAGTAATATCTCCACATTGCACGGTGCAATTCTGAAATTTTTATCTTTTTCCTGTTAATCCTAGCATGATAAAGAAGATTCAAAGAGAGTGAGATGCCAGCTCCTTTCATTCAGTCAGTAGCTTCAAACATTTCTGGACGTTTTTCAATGGCAAAAATCAATGAATATTGTAAATGCACAAACAGTAATATCTCCACATTGCACGGTGCAATTCTGAAATTTTTAGCTTTTTCCTGTTAATCCTAGCATGATAAAGAAGATTCAAAGAGAGTGAGATGCCAGCTCCTTTCATTCAGTCAGTAGCTTCAAACATTTCTGGTATATGAAAAACATGTTTTTCAATGGCAAAAATCAATGAATATTGTAAATGCACAAACAGTAATATCTCCACATTGCACGGTGCAATTCTGAAATTTTTAGCTTTTTCCTGTTAATCCTAGCATGATAAAGAAGATTCAAAGAGAGTGAGATGCCAGCTCCTTTCATTCAGTCAGTAGCTTCAAACATTTCTGGACGTTTTTCAATGGCAAAAATCAATGAATATTGTAAATGCACAAACAGTAATATCTCCACATTGCACGGTGCAATTCTGAAATTTTTAGCTTTTTCCTGTTAATCCTAGCATGATAAAGAAGATTCAAAGAGAGTGAGATGCCAGCTCCTTTCATTCAGTCAGTAGCTTCAAACATTTCTGGTATATGAAAAACATGTTTTTCAATGGCAAAAATCAATGAATATTGTAAATGCACAAACAGTAATATCTCCACATTGCACGGTGCAATTCTGAAATTTTTAGCTTTTTCCTGTTAATCCTAGCATGATAAAGAAGATTCAAAGAGAGTGAGATGCCAGCTCCTTTCATTCAGTCAGTAGCTTCAAACATTTCTGGTATATGAAAAACACGAAATTTTTAGCTTTTTCCTGTTAATCCTAGCATGATAAAGAAGATTCAAAGAGAGTGAGATGCCAGCTCCTTTCATTCAGTCAGTAGCTTCAAACATTTCTGGACGTTTTTCAATGGCAAAAATCAATGAATATTGTAAATGCACAAACAGTAATATCTCCACATTGCACGGTGCAATTCTGAAATTTTTAGCTTTTTCCTGTTAATCCTAGCATGATAAAGAAGATTCAAAGAGAGTGAGATGCCAGCTCCTTTCATTCAGTCAGTAGCTTCAAACATTTCTGGTATATGAAAAACATGTTTTTCAATGGCAAAAATCAATGAATATTGTAAATGCACAAACAGTAATATCTCCACATTGCACGGTGCAATTCTGAAATTTTTAGCTTTTTCCTGTTAATCCTAGCATGATAAAGAAGATTCAAAGAGAGTGAGATGCCAGCTCCTTTCATTCAGTCAGTAGCTTCAAACATTTCTGGACGTTTTTCAATGGCAAAAATCAATGAATATTGTAAATGCACAAACAGTAATATCTCCACATTGCACGGTGCAATTCTGAAATTTTTAGCTTTTTCCTGTTAATCCTAGCATGATAAAGAAGATTCAAAGAGAGTGAGATGCCAGCTCCTTTCATTCAGTCAGTAGCTTCAAACATTTCTGGACGTTTTTCAATGGCAAAAATCAATGAATATTGTAAATGCACAAACAGTAATATCTCCACATTGCACGGTGCAATTCTGAAATTTTTAGCTTTTTCCTGTTAATCCTAGCATGATAAAGAAGATTCAAAGAGAGTGAGATGCCAGCTCCTTTCATTCAGTCAGTAGCTTCAAACATTTCTGGTATATGAAAAACATGTTTTTCAATGGCAAAAATCAATGAATATTGTAAATGCACAAACAGTAATATCTCCACATTGCACGGTGCAATTCTGAAATTTTTAGCTTTTTCCTGTTAATCCTAGCATGATAAAGAAGATTCAAAGAGAGTGAGATGCCAGCTCCTTTCATTCAGTCAGTAGCTTCAAACATTTCTGGACGTTTTTCAATGGCAAAAATCAATGAATATTGTAAATGCACAAACAGTAATATCTCCACATTGCACGGTGCAATTCTGAAATTTTTTGCTTTTTCCTGCTAATCCTAGCATGATAAAGAAGATTCAAAGAGAGTGAGATGCCAGCTCCTTTCATTCAGTCAGTAGCTTCAAACATTTCTGGACGTTTTTCAATGGCAAAAATCAATGAATATTGTAAATGCACAAACAGTAATATCTCCACATTGCACGGTGCAATTCTGAAATTTTTAGCTTTTTCCTGTTAATCCTAGCATGATAAAGAAGATTCAAAGAGAGTGAGATGCCAGCTCCTTTCATTCAGTCAGTAGCTTCAAACATTTCTGGTATATGAAAAACATGTTTTTCAATGGCAAAAATCAATGAATATTGTAAATGCACAAACAGTAATATCTCCACATTGCACGGTGCAATTCTGAAATTTTTAGCTTTTTCCTGTTAATCCTAGCATGATAAAGAAGATTCAATGAGAGTGAGATGCCAGCTCCTTTCATTCAGTCAGTAGCTTCAAACATTTCTGGACGTTTTTCAATGGCAAAAATCAATGAATATTGTAAATGCACAAACAGTAATATCTCCACATTGCACGGTGCAATTCTGAAATTTTTAGCTTTTTCCTGTTAATCCTAGCATGATAAAGAAGATTCAAAGAGAGTGAGATGCCAGCTCCTTTCATTCAGTCAGTAGCTTCAAACATTTCTGGTATATGAAAAACATGTTTTTCAATGGCAAAAATCAATGAATATTGTAAATGCACAAACAGTAATATCTCCACATTGCACGGTGCAATTCTGAAATTTTTAGCTTTTTCCTGTTAATCCTAGCATGATAAAGAAGATTCAAAGAGAGTGAGATGCCAGCTCCTTTCATTCAGTCAGTAGCTTCAAACATTTCTGGACGTTTTTCAATGGCAAAAATCAATGAATATTGTAAATGCACAAACAGTAATATCTCCACATTGCACGGTGCAATTCTGAAATTTTTAGCTTTTTCCTGTTAATCCTAGCATGATAAAGAAGATTCAAAGAGAGTGAGATGCCAGCTCCTTTCATTCAGTCAGTAGCTTCAAACATTTCTGGTATATGAAAAACATGTTTTTCAATGGCAAAAATCAATGAATATTGTAAATGCACAAACAGTAATATCTCCACATTGCACGGTGCAATTCTGAAATTTTTAGCTTTTTCCTGCTAATCCTAGCATGATAAAGAAGATTCAAAGAGAGTGAGATGCCAGCTCCTTTCATTCAGTCAGTAGCTTCAAACATTTCTGGTATATGAAAAACATGTTTTTCAATGGCAAAAATCAATGAATATTGTAAATGCACAAACAGTAATATCTCCACATTGCACGGTGCAATTCTGAAATTTTTTGCTTTTTCCTGCTAATCCTAGCATGATAAAGAAGATTCAAAGAGAGTGAGATGCCAGCTCCTTTCATTCAGTCAGTAGCTTCAAACATTTCTGGACGTTTTTCAATGGCAAAAATCAATGAATATTGTAAATGCACAAACAGTAATATCTCCACATTGCACGGTGCAATTCTGAAATTTTTTGCTTTTTCCTGTTAATCCTAGCATGATAAAGAAGATTCAGAGAGAGTGAGATGCCAGCTCCTTTCATTCAGTCAGTAGCTTCAAACATTTCTGGTATATGAAAAACATGTTTTTCAATGGCAAAAATCAATGAATATTGTAAATGCACAAACAGTAATATCTCCACATTGCACGGTGCAATTCTGAAATTTTTAGCTTTTTCCTGCTAATCCTAGCATGATAAAGAAGATTCAAAGAGAGTGAGATGCCAGCTCCTTTCATTCAGTCAGTAGCTTCAAACATTTCTGGTATATGAAAAACATGTTTTTCAATGGCAAAAATCAATGAATATTGTAAATGCACAAACAGTAATATCTCCACATTGCACGGTGCAATTCTGAAATTTTTAGCTTTTTCCTGTTAATCCTAGCATGATAAAGAAGATTCAAAGAGAGTGAGATGCCAGCTCCTTTCATTCAGTCAGTAGCTTCAAACATTTCTGGTATATGAAAAACATGTTTTTCAATGGCAAAAATCAATGAATATTGTAAATGCACAAACAGTAATATCTCCACATTGCACGGTGCAATTCTGAAATTTTTATCTTTTTCCTGTTAATCCTAGCATGATAAAGAAGATTCAGAGAGAGTGAGATGCCAGCTCCTTTCATTCAGTCAGTAGCTTCAAACATTTCTGGTATATGAAAAACATGTTTTTCAATGGCAAAAATCAATGAATATTGTAAATGCACAAACAGTAATATCTCCACATTGCACGGTGCAATTCTGAAATTTTTAGCTTTTTCCTGCTAATCCTAGCATGATAAAGAAGATTCAAAGAGAGTGAGATGCCAGCTCCTTTCATTCAGTCAGTAGCTTCAAACATTTCTGGTATATGAAAAACATGTTTTTCAATGGCAAAAATCAATGAATATTGTAAATGCACAAACAGTAATATCTCCACATTGCACGGTGCAATTCTGAAATTTTTAGCTTTTTCCTGTTAATCCTAGCATGATAAAGAAGATTCAAAGAGAGTGAGATGCCAGCTCCTTTCATTCAGTCAGTAGCTTCAAACATTTCTGGTATATGAAAAACATGTTTTTCAATGGCAAAAATCAATGAATATTGTAAATGCACAAACAGTAATATCTCCACATTGCACGGTGCAATTCTGAAATTTTTATCTTTTTCCTGTTAATCCTAGCATGATAAAGAAGATTCAAAGAGAGTGAGATGCCAGCTCCTTTCATTCAGTCAGTAGCTTCAAACATTTCTGGACGTTTTTCAATGGCAAAAATCAATGAATATTGTAAATGCACAAACAGTAATATCTCCACATTGCACGGTGCAATTCTGAAATTTTTAGCTTTTTCCTGTTAATCCTAGCATGATAAAGAAGATTCAAAGAGAGTGAGATGCCAGCTCCTTTCATTCAGTCAGTAGCTTCAAACATTTCTGGTATATGAAAAACATGTTTTTCAATGGCAAAAATCAATGAATATTGTAAATGCACAAACAGTAATATCTCCACATTGCACGGTGCAATTCTGAAATTTTTAGCTTTTTCCTGTTAATCCTAGCATGATAAAGAAGATTCAAAGAGAGTGAGATGCCAGCTCCTTTCATTCAGTCAGTAGCTTCAAACATTTCTGGTATATGAAAAACACGAAATTTTTAGCTTTTTCCTGTTAATCCTAGCATGATAAAGAAGATTCAAAGAGAGTGAGATGCCAGCTCCTTTCATTCAGTCAGTAGCTTCAAACATTTCTGGACGTTTTTCAATGGCAAAAATCAATGAATATTGTAAATGCACAAACAGTAATATCTCCACATTGCACGGTGCAATTCTGAAATTTTTAGCTTTTTCCTGTTAATCCTAGCATGATAAAGAAGATTCAAAGAGAGTGAGATGCCAGCTCCTTTCATTCAGTCAGTAGCTTCAAACATTTCTGGTATATGAAAAACATGTTTTTCAATGGCAAAAATCAATGAATATTGTAAATGCACAAACAGTAATATCTCCACATTGCACGGTGCAATTCTGAAATTTTTAGCTTTTTCCTGTTAATCCTAGCATGATAAAGAAGATTCAAAGAGAGTGAGATGCCAGCTCCTTTCATTCAGTCAGTAGCTTCAAACATTTCTGGACGTTTTTCAATGGCAAAAATCAATGAATATTGTAAATGCACAAACAGTAATATCTCCACATTGCACGGTGCAATTCTGAAATTTTTAGCTTTTTCCTGTTAATCCTAGCATGATAAAGAAGATTCAAAGAGAGTGAGATGCCAGCTCCTTTCATTCAGTCAGTAGCTTCAAACATTTCTGGACGTTTTTCAATGGCAAAAATCAATGAATATTGTAAATGCACAAACAGTAATATCTCCACATTGCACGGTGCAATTCTGAAATTTTTAGCTTTTTCCTGTTAATCCTAGCATGATAAAGAAGATTCAAAGAGAGTGAGATGCCAGCTCCTTTCATTCAGTCAGTAGCTTCAAACATTTCTGGTATATGAAAAACATGTTTTTCAATGGCAAAAATCAATGAATATTGTAAATGCACAAACAGTAATATCTCCACATTGCACGGTGCAATTCTGAAATTTTTAGCTTTTTCCTGTTAATCCTAGCATGATAAAGAAGATTCAAAGAGAGTGAGATGCCAGCTCCTTTCATTCAGTCAGTAGCTTCAAACATTTCTGGACGTTTTTCAATGGCAAAAATCAATGAATATTGTAAATGCACAAACAGTAATATCTCCACATTGCACGGTGCAATTCTGAAATTTTTTGCTTTTTCCTGCTAATCCTAGCATGATAAAGAAGATTCAAAGAGAGTGAGATGCCAGCTCCTTTCATTCAGTCAGTAGCTTCAAACATTTCTGGACGTTTTTCAATGGCAAAAATCAATGAATATTGTAAATGCACAAACAGTAATATCTCCACATTGCACGGTGCAATTCTGAAATTTTTAGCTTTTTCCTGTTAATCCTAGCATGATAAAGAAGATTCAAAGAGAGTGAGATGCCAGCTCCTTTCATTCAGTCAGTAGCTTCAAACATTTCTGGTATATGAAAAACATGTTTTTCAATGGCAAAAATCAATGAATATTGTAAATGCACAAACAGTAATATCTCCACATTGCACGGTGCAATTCTGAAATTTTTAGCTTTTTCCTGTTAATCCTAGCATGATAAAGAAGATTCAAAGAGAGTGAGATGCCAGCTCCTTTCATTCAGTCAGTAGCTTCAAACATTTCTGGACGTTTTTCAATGGCAAAAATCAATGAATATTGTAAATGCACAAACAGTAATATCTCCACATTGCACGGTGCAATTCTGAAATTTTTAGCTTTTTCCTGTTAATCCTAGCATGATAAAGAAGATTCAAAGAGAGTGAGATGCCAGCTCCTTTCATTCAGTCAGTAGCTTCAAACATTTCTGGTATATGAAAAACATGTTTTTCAATGGCAAAAATCAATGAATATTGTAAATGCACAAACAGTAATATCTCCACATTGCACGGTGCAATTCTGAAATTTTTAGCTTTTTCCTGTTAATCCTAGCATGATAAAGAAGATTCAAAGAGAGTGAGATGCCAGCTCCTTTCATTCAGTCAGTAGCTTCAAACATTTCTGGACGTTTTTCAATGGCAAAAATCAATGAATATTGTAAATGCACAAACAGTAATATCTCCACATTGCACGGTGCAATTCTGAAATTTTTAGCTTTTTCCTGTTAATCCTCGCATGATAAAGAAGATTCAAAGAGAGTGAGATGCCAGCTCCTTTCATTCAGTCAGTAGCTTCAAACATTTCTGGTATATGAAAAACATGTTTTTCAATGGCAAAAATCAATGAATATTGTAAATGCACAAACAGTAATATCTCCACATTGCACGGTGCAATTCTGAAATTTTTAGCTTTTTCCTGCTAATCCTAGCATGATAAAGAAGATTCAAAGAGAGTGAGATGCCAGCTCCTTTCATTCAGTCAGTAGCTTCAAACATTTCTGGTATATGAAAAACATGTTTTTCAATGGCAAAAATCAATGAATATTGTAAATGCACAAACAGTAATATCTCCACATTGCACGGTGCAATTCTGAAATTTTTTGCTTTTTCCTGCTAATCCTAGCATGATAAAGAAGATTCAAAGAGAGTGAGATGCCAGCTCCTTTCATTCAGTCAGTAGCTTCAAACATTTCTGGACGTTTTTCAATGGCAAAAATCAATGAATATTGTAAATGCACAAACAGTAATATCTCCACATTGCACGGTGCAATTCTGAAATTTTTTGCTTTTTCCTGTTAATCCTAGCATGATAAAGAAGATTCAGAGAGAGTGAGATGCCAGCTCCTTTCATTCAGTCAGTAGCTTCAAACATTTCTGGTATATGAAAAACATGTTTTTCAATGGCAAAAATCAATGAATATTGTAAATGCACAAACAGTAATATCTCCACATTGCACGGTGCAATTCTGAAATTTTTAGCTTTTTCCTGCTAATCCTAGCATGATAAAGAAGATTCAAAGAGAGTGAGATGCCAGCTCCTTTCATTCAGTCAGTAGCTTCAAACATTTCTGGTATATGAAAAACATGTTTTTCAATGGCAAAAATCAATGAATATTGTAAATGCACAAACAGTAATATCTCCACATTGCACGGTGCAATTCTGAAATTTTTAGCTTTTTCCTGTTAATCCTAGCATGATAAAGAAGATTCAAAGAGAGTGAGATGCCAGCTCCTTTCATTCAGTCAGTAGCTTCAAACATTTCTGGTATATGAAAAACATGTTTTTCAATGGCAAAAATCAATGAATATTGTAAATGCACAAACAGTAATATCTCCACATTGCACGGTGCAATTCTGAAATTTTTATCTTTTTCCTGTTAATCCTAGCATGATAAAGAAGATTCAAAGAGAGTGAGATGCCAGCTCCTTTCATTCAGTCAGTAGCTTCAAACATTTCTGGACGTTTTTCAATGGCAAAAATCAATGAATATTGTAAATGCACAAACAGTAATATCTCCACATTGCACGGTGCAATTCTGAAATTTTTAGCTTTTTCCTGTTAATCCTAGCATGATAAAGAAGATTCAAAGAGAGTGAGATGCCAGCTCCTTTCATTCAGTCAGTAGCTTCAAACATTTCTGGTATATGAAAAACATGTTTTTCAATGGCAAAAATCAATGAATATTGTAAATGCACAAACAGTAATATCTCCACATTGCACGGTGCAATTCTGAAATTTTTAGCTTTTTCCTGTTAATCCTAGCATGATAAAGAAGATTCAAAGAGAGTGAGATGCCAGCTCCTTTCATTCAGTCAGTAGCTTCAAACATTTCTGGTATATGAAAAACACGAAATTTTTAGCTTTTTCCTGTTAATCCTAGCATGATAAAGAAGATTCAAAGAGAGTGAGATGCCAGCTCCTTTCATTCAGTCAGTAGCTTCAAACATTTCTGGACGTTTTTCAATGGCAAAAATCAATGAATATTGTAAATGCACAAACAGTAATATCTCCACATTGCACGGTGCAATTCTGAAATTTTTAGCTTTTTCCTGTTAATCCTAGCATGATAAAGAAGATTCAAAGAGAGTGAGATGCCAGCTCCTTTCATTCAGTCAGTAGCTTCAAACATTTCTGGTATATGAAAAACATGTTTTTCAATGGCAAAAATCAATGAATATTGTAAATGCACAAACAGTAATATCTCCACATTGCACGGTGCAATTCTGAAATTTTTAGCTTTTTCCTGTTAATCCTAGCATGATAAAGAAGATTCAAAGAGAGTGAGATGCCAGCTCCTTTCATTCAGTCAGTAGCTTCAAACATTTCTGGACGTTTTTCAATGGCAAAAATCAATGAATATTGTAAATGCACAAACAGTAATATCTCCACATTGCACGGTGCAATTCTGAAATTTTTAGCTTTTTCCTGTTAATCCTAGCATGATAAAGAAGATTCAAAGAGAGTGAGATGCCAGCTCCTTTCATTCAGTCAGTAGCTTCAAACATTTCTGGACGTTTTTCAATGGCAAAAATCAATGAATATTGTAAATGCACAAACAGTAATATCTCCACATTGCACGGTGCAATTCTGAAATTTTTAGCTTTTTCCTGTTAATCCTAGCATGATAAAGAAGATTCAAAGAGAGTGAGATGCCAGCTCCTTTCATTCAGTCAGTAGCTTCAAACATTTCTGGTATATGAAAAACATGTTTTTCAATGGCAAAAATCAATGAATATTGTAAATGCACAAACAGTAATATCTCCACATTGCACGGTGCAATTCTGAAATTTTTAGCTTTTTCCTGTTAATCCTAGCATGATAAAGAAGATTCAAAGAGAGTGAGATGCCAGCTCCTTTCATTCAGTCAGTAGCTTCAAACATTTCTGGACGTTTTTCAATGGCAAAAATCAATGAATATTGTAAATGCACAAACAGTAATATCTCCACATTGCACGGTGCAATTCTGAAATTTTTTGCTTTTTCCTGCTAATCCTAGCATGATAAAGAAGATTCAAAGAGAGTGAGATGCCAGCTCCTTTCATTCAGTCAGTAGCTTCAAACATTTCTGGACGTTTTTCAATGGCAAAAATCAATGAATATTGTAAATGCACAAACAGTAATATCTCCACATTGCACGGTGCAATTCTGAAATTTTTAGCTTTTTCCTGTTAATCCTAGCATGATAAAGAAGATTCAAAGAGAGTGAGATGCCAGCTCCTTTCATTCAGTCAGTAGCTTCAAACATTTCTGGTATATGAAAAACATGTTTTTCAATGGCAAAAATCAATGAATATTGTAAATGCACAAACAGTAATATCTCCACATTGCACGGTGCAATTCTGAAATTTTTAGCTTTTTCCTGTTAATCCTAGCATGATAAAGAAGATTCAAAGAGAGTGAGATGCCAGCTCCTTTCATTCAGTCAGTAGCTTCAAACATTTCTGGACGTTTTTCAATGGCAAAAATCAATGAATATTGTAAATGCACAAACAGTAATATCTCCACATTGCACGGTGCAATTCTGAAATTTTTAGCTTTTTCCTGTTAATCCTAGCATGATAAAGAAGATTCAAAGAGAGTGAGATGCCAGCTCCTTTCATTCAGTCAGTAGCTTCAAACATTTCTGGTATATGAAAAACATGTTTTTCAATGGCAAAAATCAATGAATATTGTAAATGCACAAACAGTAATATCTCCACATTGCACGGTGCAATTCTGAAATTTTTAGCTTTTTCCTGCTAATCCTAGCATGATAAAGAAGATTCAAAGAGAGTGAGATGCCAGCTCCTTTCATTCAGTCAGTAGCTTCAAACATTTCTGGTATATGAAAAACATGTTTTTCAATGGCAAAAATCAATGAATATTGTAAATGCACAAACAGTAATATCTCCACATTGCACGGTGCAATTCTGAAATTTTTTGCTTTTTCCTGCTAATCCTAGCATGATAAAGAAGATTCAAAGAGAGTGAGATGCCAGCTCCTTTCATTCAGTCAGTAGCTTCAAACATTTCTGGACGTTTTTCAATGGCAAAAATCAATGAATATTGTAAATGCACAAACAGTAATATCTCCACATTGCACGGTGCAATTCTGAAATTTTTTGCTTTTTCCTGTTAATCCTAGCATGATAAAGAAGATTCAGAGAGAGTGAGATGCCAGCTCCTTTCATTCAGTCAGTAGCTTCAAACATTTCTGGTATATGAAAAACATGTTTTTCAATGGCAAAAATCAATGAATATTGTAAATGCACAAACAGTAATATCTCCACATTGCACGGTGCAATTCTGAAATTTTTAGCTTTTTCCTGTTAATCCTAGCATGATAAAGAAGATTCAAAGAGAGTGAGATGCCAGCTCCTTTCATTCAGTCAGTAGCTTCAAACATTTCTGGTATATGAAAAACATGTTTTTCAATGGCAAAAATCAATGAATATTGTAAATGCACAAACAGTAATATCTCCACATTGCACGGTGCAATTCTGAAATTTTTAGCTTTTTCCTGCTAATCCTAGCATGATAAAGAAGATTCAAAGAGAGTGAGATGCCAGCTCCTTTCATTCAGTCAGTAGCTTCAAACATTTCTGGTATATGAAAAACATGTTTTTCAATGGCAAAAATCAATGAATATTGTAAATGCACAAACAGTAATATCTCCACATTGCACGGTGCAATTCTGAAATTTTTAGCTTTTTCCTGCTAATCCTAGCATGATAAAGAAGATTCAAAGAGAGTGAGATGCCAGCTCCTTTCATTCAGTCAGTAGCTTCAAACATTTCTGGTATATGAAAAACATGTTTTTCAATGGCAAAAATCAATGAATATTGTAAATGCACAAACAGTAATATCTCCACATTGCACGGTGCAATTCTGAAATTTTTAGCTTTTTCCTGCTAATCCTAGCATGATAAAGAAGATTCAAAGAGAGTGAGATGCCAGCTCCTTTCATTCAGTCAGTAGCTTCAAACATTTCTGGACGTTTTTCAATGGCAAAAATCAATGAATATTGTAAATGCACAAACAGTAATATCTCCACATTGCACGGTGCAATTCTGAAATTTTTTGCTTTTTCCTGTTAATCCTAGCATGATAAAGAAGATTCAGAGAGAGTGAGATGCCAGCTCCTTTCATTCAGTCAGTAGCTTCAAACATTTCTGGTATATGAAAAACATGTTTTTCAATGGCAAAAATCAATGAATATTGTAAATGCACAAACAGTAATATCTCCACATTGCACGGTGCAATTCTGAAATTTTTAGCTTTTTCCTGTTAATCCTAGCATGATAAAGAAGATTCAAAGAGAGTGAGATGCCAGCTCCTTTCATTCAGTCAGTAGCTTCAAACATTTCTGGTATATGAAAAACATGTTTTTCAATGGCAAAAATCAATGAATATTGTAAATGCACAAACAGTAATATCTCCACATTGCACGGTGCAATTCTGAAATTTTTAGCTTTTTCCTGCTAATCCTAGCATGATAAAGAAGATTCAAAGAGAGTGAGATGCAAGCTCCTTTCATTCAGTCAGTAGCTTCAAACATTTCTGGTATATGAAAAACATGTTTTTCAATGGCAAAAATCAATGAATATTGTAAATGCACAAACAGTAATATCTCCACATTGCACGGTGCAATTCTGAAATTTTTAGCTTTTTCCTGCTAATCCTAGCATGATAAAGAAGATTCAAAGAGAGTGAGATGCCAGCTCCTTTCATTCAGTCAGTAGCTTCAAACATTTCTGGTATATGAAAAACATGTTTTTCAATGGCAAAAATCAATGAATATTGTAAATGCACAAACAGTAATATCTCCACATTGCACGGTGCAATTCTGAAATTTTTTGCTTTTTCCTGCTAATCCTAGCATGATAAAGAAGATTCAAAGAGAGTGAGATGCCAGCTCCTTTCATTCAGTCAGTAGCTTCAAACATTTCTGGACGTTTTTCAATGGCAAAAATCAATGAATATTGTAAATGCACAAACAGTAATATCTCCACATTGCACGGTGCAATTCTGAAATTTTTTGCTTTTTCCTGTTAATCCTAGCATGATAAAGAAGATTCAGAGAGAGTGAGATGCCAGCTCCTTTCATTCAGTCAGTAGCTTCAAACATTTCTGGTATATGAAAAACATGTTTTTCAATGGCAAAAATCAATGAATATTGTAAATGCACAAACAGTAATATCTCCACATTGCACGGTGCAATTCTGAAATTTTTAGCTTTTTCCTGTTAATCCTAGCATGATAAAGAAGATTCAAAGAGAGTGAGATGCCAGCTCCTTTCATTCAGTCAGTAGCTTCAAACATTTCTGGTATATGAAAAACATGTTTTTCAATGGCAAAAATCAATGAATATTGTAAATGCACAAACAGTAATATCTCCACATTGCACGGTGCAATTCTGAAATTTTTAGCTTTTTCCTGTTAATCCTAGCATGATAAAGAAGATTCAAAGAGAGTGAGATGCCAGCTCCTTTCATTCAGTCAGTAGCTTCAAACATTTCTGGACGTTTTTCAATGGCAAAAATCAATGAATATTGTAAATGCACAAACAGTAATATCTCCACATTGCACGGTGCAATTCTGAAATTTTTAGCTTTTTCCTGTTAATCCTAGCATGATAAAGAAGATTCAAAGAGAGTGAGATGCCAGCTCCTTTCATTCAGTCAGTAGCTTCAAACATTTCTGGACGTTTTTCAATGGCAAAAATCAATGAATATTGTAAATGCACAAACAGTAATATCTCCACATTGCACGGTGCAATTCTGAAATTTTTAGCTTTTTCCTGCTAATCCTAGCATGATAAAGAAGATTCAAAGAGAGTGAGATGCCAGCTCCTTTCATTCAGTCAGTAGCTTCAAACATTTCTGGTATATGAAAAACATGTTTTTCAATGGCAAAAATCAATGAATATTGTAAATGCACAAACAGTAATATCTCCACATTGCACGGTGCAATTCTGAAATTTTTAGCTTTTTCCTGTTAATCCTAGCATGATAAAGAAGATTCAAAGAGAGTGAGATGCCAGCTCCTTTCATTCAGTCAGTAGCTTCAAACATTTCTGGTATATGAAAAACATGTTTTTCAATGGCAAAAATCAATGAATATTGTAAATGCACAAACAGTAATATCTCCACATTGCACAGTGCAATTCTGAAATTTTTAGCTTTTTCCTGTTAATCCTAGCATGATAAAGAAGATTCAAAGAGAGTGAGATGCCAGCTCCTTTCATTCAGTCAGTAGCTTCAAACATTTCTGGACGTTTTTCAATGGCAAAAATCAATGAATATTGTAAATGCACAAACAGTAATATCTCCACATTGCACGGTGCAATTCTGAAATTTTTAGCTTTTTCCTGTTAATCCTAGCATGATAAAGAAGATTCAAAGAGAGTGAGATGCCAGCTCCTTTCATTCAGTCAGTAGCTTCAAACATTTCTGGTATATGAAAAACATGTTTTTCAATGGCAAAAATCAATGAATATTGTAAATGCACAAACAGTAATATCTCCACATTGCACGGTGCAATTCTGAAATTTTTAGCTTTTTCCTGTTAATCCTAGCATGATAAAGAAGATTCAAAGAGAGTGAGATGCCAGCTCCTTTCATTCAGTCAGTAGCTTCAAACATTTCTGGTATATGAAAAACACGAAATTTTTAGCTTTTTCCTGTTAATCCTAGCATGATAAAGAAGATTCAAAGAGAGTGAGATGCCAGCTCCTTTCATTCAGTCAGTAGCTTCAAACATTTCTGGACGTTTTTCAATGGCAAAAATCAATGAATATTGTAAATGCACAAACAGTAATATCTCCACATTGCACGGTGCAATTCTGAAATTTTTAGCTTTTTCCTGTTAATCCTAGCATGATAAAGAAGATTCAAAGAGAGTGAGATGCCAGCTCCTTTCATTCAGTCAGTAGCTTCAAACATTTCTGGTATATGAAAAACATGTTTTTCAATGGCAAAAATCAATGAATATTGTAAATGCACAAACAGTAATATCTCCACATTGCACGGTGCAATTCTGAAATTTTTAGCTTTTTCCTGTTAATCCTAGCATGATAAAGAAGATTCAAAGAGAGTGAGATGCCAGCTCCTTTCATTCAGTCAGTAGCTTCAAACATTTCTGGACGTTTTTCAATGGCAAAAATCAATGAATATTGTAAATGCACAAACAGTAATATCTCCACATTGCACGGTGCAATTCTGAAATTTTTAGCTTTTTCCTGTTAATCCTACCATGATAAAGAAGATTCAAAGAGAGTGAGATGCCAGCTCCTTTCATTCAGTCAGTAGCTTCAAACATTTCTGGACGTTTTTCAATGGCAAAAATCAATGAATATTGTAAATGCACAAACAGTAATATCTCCACATTGCACGGTGCAATTCTGAAATTTTTAGCTTTTTCCTGTTAATCCTAGCATGATAAAGAAGATTCAAAGAGAGTGAGATGCCAGCTCCTTTCATTCAGTCAGTAGCTTCAAACATTTCTGGTATATGAAAAACATGTTTTTCAATGGCAAAAATCAATGAATATTGTAAATGCACAAACAGTAATATCTCCACATTGCACGGTGCAATTCTGAAATTTTTAGCTTTTTCCTGTTAATCCTAGCATGATAAAGAAGATTCAAAGAGAGTGAGATGCCAGCTCCTTTCATTCAGTCAGTAGCTTCAAACATTTCTGGACGTTTTTCAATGGCAAAAATCAATGAATATTGTAAATGCACAAACAGTAATATCTCCACATTGCACGGTGCAATTCTGAAATTTTTTGCTTTTTCCTGCTAATCCTAGCATGATAAAGAAGATTCAAAGAGAGTGAGATGCCAGCTCCTTTCATTCAGTCAGTAGCTTCAAACATTTCTGGACGTTTTTCAATGGCAAAAATCAATGAATATTGTAAATGCACAAACAGTAATATCTCCACATTGCACGGTGCAATTCTGAAATTTTTAGCTTTTTCCTGTTAATCCTAGCATGATAAAGAAGATTCAAAGAGAGTGAGATGCCAGCTCCTTTCATTCAGTCAGTAGCTTCAAACATTTCTGGTATATGAAAAACATGTTTTTCAATGGCAAAAATCAATGAATATTGTAAATGCACAAACAGTAATATCTCCACATTGCACGGTGCAATTCTGAAATTTTTAGCTTTTTCCTGTTAATCCTAGCATGATAAAGAAGATTCAAAGAGAGTGAGATGCCAGCTCCTTTCATTCAGTCAGTAGCTTCAAACATTTCTGGACGTTTTTCAATGGCAAAAATCAATGAATATTGTAAATGCACAAACAGTAATATCTCCACATTGCACGGTGCAATTCTGAAATTTTTAGCTTTTTCCTGTTAATCCTAGCATGATAAAGAAGATTCAAAGAGAGTGAGATGCCAGCTCCTTTCATTCAGTCAGTAGCTTCAAACATTTCTGGTATATGAAAAACATGTTTTTCAATGGCAAAAATCAATGAATATTGTAAATGCACAAACAGTAATATCTCCACATTGCACGGTGCAATTCTGAAATTTTTAGCTTTTTCCTGTTAATCCTAGCATGATAAAGAAGATTCAAAGAGAGTGAGATGCCAGCTCCTTTCATTCAGTCAGTAGCTTCAAACATTTCTGGACGTTTTTCAATGGCAAAAATCAATGAATATTGTAAATGCACAAACAGTAATATCTCCACATTGCACGGTGCAATTCTGAAATTTTTAGCTTTTTCCTGTTAATCCTAGCATGATAAAGAAGATTCAAAGAGAGTGAGATGCCAGCTCCTTTCATTCAGTCAGTAGCTTCAAACATTTCTGGTATATGAAAAACATGTTTTTCAATGGCAAAAATCAATGAATATTGTAAATGCACAAACAGTAATATCTCCACATTGCACGGTGCAATTCTGAAATTTTTAGCTTTTTCCTGCTAATCCTAGCATGATAAAGAAGATTCAAAGAGAGTGAGATGCCAGCTCCTTTCATTCAGTCAGTAGCTTCAAACATTTCTGGTATATGAAAAACATGTTTTTCAATGGCAAAAATCAATGAATATTGTAAATGCACAAACAGTAATATCTCCACATTGCACGGTGCAATTCTGAAATTTTTTGCTTTTTCCTGCTAATCCTAGCATGATAAAGAAGATTCAAAGAGAGTGAGATGCCAGCTCCTTTCATTCAGTCAGTAGCTTCAAACATTTCTGGACGTTTTTCAATGGCAAAAATCAATGAATATTGTAAATGCACAAACAGTAATATCTCCACATTGCACGGTGCAATTCTGAAATTTTTTGCTTTTTCCTGTTAATCCTAGCATGATAAAGAAGATTCAGAGAGAGTGAGATGCCAGCTCCTTTCATTCAGTCAGTAGCTTCAAACATTTCTGGTATATGAAAAACATGTTTTTCAATGGCAAAAATCAATGAATATTGTAAATGCACAAACAGTAATATCTCCACATTGCACGGTGCAATTCTGAAATTTTTAGCTTTTTCCTGCTAATCCTAGCATGATAAAGAAGATTCAAAGAGAGTGAGATGCCAGCTCCTTTCATTCAGTCAGTAGCTTCAAACATTTCTGGTATATGAAAAACATGTTTTTCAATGGCAAAAATCAATGAATATTGTAAATGCACAAACAGTAATATCTCCACATTGCACGGTGCAATTCTGAAATTTTTAGCTTTTTCCTGTTAATCCTAGCATGATAAAGAAGATTCAAAGAGAGTGAGATGCCAGCTCCTTTCATTCAGTCAGTAGCTTCAAACATTTCTGGTATATGAAAAACATGTTTTTCAATGGCAAAAATCAATGAATATTGTAAATGCACAAACAGTAATATCTCCACATTGCACGGTGCAATTCTGAAATTTTTATCTTTTTCCTGTTAATCCTAGCATGATAAAGAAGATTCAAAGAGAGTGAGATGCCAGCTCCTTTCATTCAGTCAGTAGCTTCAAACATTTCTGGACGTTTTTCAATGGCAAAAATCAATGAATATTGTAAATGCACAAACAGTAATATCTCCACATTGCACGGTGCAATTCTGAAATTTTTAGCTTTTTCCTGTTAATCCTAGCATGATAAAGAAGATTCAAAGAGAGTGAGATGCCAGCTCCTTTCATTCAGTCAGTAGCTTCAAACATTTCTGGTATATGAAAAACATGTTTTTCAATGGCAAAAATCAATGAATATTGTAAATGCACAAACAGTAATATCTCCACATTGCACGGTGCAATTCTGAAATTTTTAGCTTTTTCCTGTTAATCCTAGCATGATAAAGAAGATTCAAAGAGAGTGAGATGCCAGCTCCTTTCATTCAGTCAGTAGCTTCAAACATTTCTGGTATATGAAAAACACGAAATTTTTAGCTTTTTCCTGTTAATCCTAGCATGATAAAGAAGATTCAAAGAGAGTGAGATGCCAGCTCCTTTCATTCAGTCAGTAGCTTCAAACATTTCTGGACGTTTTTCAATGGCAAAAATCAATGAATATTGTAAATGCACAAACAGTAATATCTCCACATTGCACGGTGCAATTCTGAAATTTTTAGCTTTTTCCTGTTAATCCTAGCATGATAAAGAAGATTCAAAGAGAGTGAGATGCCAGCTCCTTTCATTCAGTCAGTAGCTTCAAACATTTCTGGTATATGAAAAACATGTTTTTCAATGGCAAAAATCAATGAATATTGTAAATGCACAAACAGTAATATCTCCACATTGCACGGTGCAATTCTGAAATTTTTAGCTTTTTCCTGTTAATCCTAGCATGATAAAGAAGATTCAAAGAGAGTGAGATGCCAGCTCCTTTCATTCAGTCAGTAGCTTCAAACATTTCTGGACGTTTTTCAATGGCAAAAATCAATGAATATTGTAAATGCACAAACAGTAATATCTCCACATTGCACGGTGCAATTCTGAAATTTTTAGCTTTTTCCTGTTAATCCTAGCATGATAAAGAAGATTCAAAGAGAGTGAGATGCCAGCTCCTTTCATTCAGTCAGTAGCTTCAAACATTTCTGGACGTTTTTCAATGGCAAAAATCAATGAATATTGTAAATGCACAAACAGTAATATCTCCACATTGCACGGTGCAATTCTGAAATTTTTAGCTTTTTCCTGTTAATCCTAGCATGATAAAGAAGATTCAAAGAGAGTGAGATGCCAGCTCCTTTCATTCAGTCAGTAGCTTCAAACATTTCTGGACGTTTTTCAATGGCAAAAATCAATGAATATTGTAAATGCACAAACAGTAATATCTCCACATTGCACGGTGCAATTCTGAAATTTTTAGCTTTTTCCTGTTAATCCTAGCATGATAAAGAAGATTCAAAGAGAGTGAGATGCCAGCTCCTTTCATTCAGTCAGTAGCTTCAAACATTTCTGGTATATGAAAAACATGTTTTTCAATGGCAAAAATCAATGAATATTGTAAATGCACAAACAGTAATATCTCCACATTGCACGGTGCAATTCTGAAATTTTTAGCTTTTTCCTGTTAATCCTAGCATGATAAAGAAGATTCAAAGAGAGTGAGATGCCAGCTCCTTTCATTCAGTCAGTAGCTTCAAACATTTCTGGACGTTTTTCAATGGCAAAAATCAATGAATATTGTAAATGCACAAACAGTAATATCTCCACATTGCACGGTGCAATTCTGAAATTTTTTGCTTTTTCCTGCTAATCCTAGCATGATAAAGAAGATTCAAAGAGAGATGCCAGCTCCTTTCATTCAGTCAGTAGCTTCAAACATTTCTGGACGTTTTTCAATGGCAAAAATCAATGAATATTGTAAATGCACAAACAGTAATATCTCCACATTGCACGGTGCAATTCTGAAATTTTTAGCTTTTTCCTGTTAATCCTAGCATGATAAAGAAGATTCAAAGAGAGTGAGATGCCAGCTCCTTTCATTCAGTCAGTAGCTTCAAACATTTCTGGTATATGAAAAACATGTTTTTCAATGGCAAAAATCAATGAATATTGTAAATGCACAAACAGTAATATCTCCACATTGCACGGTGCAATTCTGAAATTTTTAGCTTTTTCCTGTTAATCCTAGCATGATAAAGAAGATTCAAAGAGAGTGAGATGCCAGCTCCTTTCATTCAGTCAGTAGCTTCAAACATTTCTGGACGTTTTTCAATGGCAAAAATCAATGAATATTGTAAATGCACAAACAGTAATATCTCCACATTGCACGGTGCAATTCTGAAATTTTTAGCTTTTTCCTGTTAATCCTAGCATGATAAAGAAGATTCAAAGAGAGTGAGATGCCAGCTCCTTTCATTCAGTCAGTAGCTTCAAACATTTCTGGTATATGAAAAACATGTTTTTCAATGGCAAAAATCAATGAATATTGTAAATGCACAAACAGTAATATCTCCACATTGCACGGTGCAATTCTGAAATTTTTAGCTTTTTCCTGTTAATCCTAGCATGATAAAGAAGATTCAAAGAGAGTGAGATGCCAGCTCCTTTCATTCAGTCAGTAGCTTCAAACATTTCTGGACGTTTTTCAATGGCAAAAATCAATGAATATTGTAAATGCACAAACAGTAATATCTCCACATTGCACGGTGCAATTCTGAAATTTTTAGCTTTTTCCTGTTAATCCTCGCATGATAAAGAAGATTCAAAGAGAGTGAGATGCCAGCTCCTTTCATTCAGTCAGTAGCTTCAAACATTTCTGGTATATGAAAAACATGTTTTTCAATGGCAAAAATCAATGAATATTGTAAATGCACAAACAGTAATATCTCCACATTGCACGGTGCAATTCTGAAATTTTTAGCTTTTTCCTGCTAATCCTAGCATGATAAAGAAGATTCAAAGAGAGTGAGATGCCAGCTCCTTTCATTCAGTCAGTAGCTTCAAACATTTCTGGTATATGAAAAACATGTTTTTCAATGGCAAAAATCAATGAATATTGTAAATGCACAAACAGTAATATCTCCACATTGCACGGTGCAATTCTGAAATTTTTTGCTTTTTCCTGCTAATCCTAGCATGATAAAGAAGATTCAAAGAGAGTGAGATGCCAGCTCCTTTCATTCAGTCAGTAGCTTCAAACATTTCTGGACGTTTTTCAATGGCAAAAATCAATGAATATTGTAAATGCACAAACAGTAATATCTCCACATTGCACGGTGCAATTCTGAAATTTTTTGCTTTTTCCTGTTAATCCTAGCATGATAAAGAAGATTCAGAGAGAGTGAGATGCCAGCTCCTTTCATTCAGTCAGTAGCTTCAAACATTTCTGGTATATGAAAAACATGTTTTTCAATGGCAAAAATCAATGAATATTGTAAATGCACAAACAGTAATATCTCCACATTGCACGGTGCAATTCTGAAATTTTTAGCTTTTTCCTGCTAATCCTAGCATGATAAAGAAGATTCAAAGAGAGTGAGATGCCAGCTCCTTTCATTCAGTCAGTAGCTTCAAACATTTCTGGTATATGAAAAACATGTTTTTCAATGGCAAAAATCAATGAATATTGTAAATGCACAAACAGTAATATCTCCACATTGCACGGTGCAATTCTGAAATTTTTAGCTTTTTCCTGTTAATCCTAGCATGATAAAGAAGATTCAAAGAGAGTGAGATGCCAGCTCCTTTCATTCAGTCAGTAGCTTCAAACATTTCTGGTATATGAAAAACATGTTTTTCAATGGCAAAAATCAATGAATATTGTAAATGCACAAACAGTAATATCTCCACATTGCACGGTGCAATTCTGAAATTTTTATCTTTTTCCTGTTAATCCTAGCATGATAAAGAAGATTCAAAGAGAGTGAGATGCCAGCTCCTTTCATTCAGTCAGTAGCTTCAAACATTTCTGGACGTTTTTCAATGGCAAAAATCAATGAATATTGTAAATGCACAAACAGTAATATCTCCACATTGCACGGTGCAATTCTGAAATTTTTAGCTTTTTCCTGTTAATCCTAGCATGATAAAGAAGATTCAAAGAGAGTGAGATGCCAGCTCCTTTCATTCAGTCAGTAGCTTCAAACATTTCTGGTATATGAAAAACATGTTTTTCAATGGCAAAAATCAATGAATATTGTAAATGCACAAACAGTAATATCTCCACATTGCACGGTGCAATTCTGAAATTTTTAGCTTTTTCCTGTTAATCCTAGCATGATAAAGAAGATTCAAAGAGAGTGAGATGCCAGCTCCTTTCATTCAGTCAGTAGCTTCAAACATTTCTGGTATATGAAAAACACGAAATTTTTAGCTTTTTCCTGTTAATCCTAGCATGATAAAGAAGATTCAAAGAGAGTGAGATGCCAGCTCCTTTCATTCAGTCAGTAGCTTCAAACATTTCTGGACGTTTTTCAATGGCAAAAATCAATGAATATTGTAAATGCACAAACAGTAATATCTCCACATTGCACGGTGCAATTCTGAAATTTTTAGCTTTTTCCTGTTAATCCTAGCATGATAAAGAAGATTCAAAGAGAGTGAGATGCCAGCTCCTTTCATTCAGTCAGTAGCTTCAAACATTTCTGGTATATGAAAAACATGTTTTTCAATGGCAAAAATCAATGAATATTGTAAATGCACAAACAGTAATATCTCCACATTGCACGGTGCAATTCTGAAATTTTTAGCTTTTTCCTGTTAATCCTAGCATGATAAAGAAGATTCAAAGAGAGTGAGATGCCAGCTCCTTTCATTCAGTCAGTAGCTTCAAACATTTCTGGACGTTTTTCAATGGCAAAAATCAATGAATATTGTAAATGCACAAACAGTAATATCTCCACATTGCACGGTGCAATTCTGAAATTTTTAGCTTTTTCCTGTTAATCCTAGCATGATAAAGAAGATTCAAAGAGAGTGAGATGCCAGCTCCTTTCATTCAGTCAGTAGCTTCAAACATTTCTGGACGTTTTTCAATGGCAAAAATCAATGAATATTGTAAATGCACAAACAGTAATATCTCCACATTGCACGGTGCAATTCTGAAATTTTTAGCTTTTTCCTGTTAATCCTAGCATGATAAAGAAGATTCAAAGAGAGTGAGATGCCAGCTCCTTTCATTCAGTCAGTAGCTTCAAACATTTCTGGTATATGAAAAACATGTTTTTCAATGGCAAAAATCAATGAATATTGTAAATGCACAAACAGTAATATCTCCACATTGCACGGTGCAATTCTGAAATTTTTAGCTTTTTCCTGTTAATCCTAGCATGATAAAGAAGATTCAAAGAGAGTGAGATGCCAGCTCCTTTCATTCAGTCAGTAGCTTCAAACATTTCTGGACGTTTTTCAATGGCAAAAATCAATGAATATTGTAAATGCACAAACAGTAATATCTCCACATTGCACGGTGCAATTCTGAAATTTTTTGCTTTTTCCTGCTAATCCTAGCATGATAAAGAAGATTCAAAGAGAGTGAGATGCCAGCTCCTTTCATTCAGTCAGTAGCTTCAAACATTTCTGGACGTTTTTCAATGGCAAAAATCAATGAATATTGTAAATGCACAAACAGTAATATCTCCACATTGCACGGTGCAATTCTGAAATTTTTAGCTTTTTCCTGTTAATCCTAGCATGATAAAGAAGATTCAAAGAGAGTGAGATGCCAGCTCCTTTCATTCAGTCAGTAGCTTCAAACATTTCTGGTATATGAAAAACATGTTTTTCAATGGCAAAAATCAATGAATATTGTAAATGCACAAACAGTAATATCTCCACATTGCACGGTGCAATTCTGAAATTTTTAGCTTTTTCCTGTTAATCCTAGCATGATAAAGAAGATTCAAAGAGAGTGAGATGCCAGCTCCTTTCATTCAGTCAGTAGCTTCAAACATTTCTGGACGTTTTTCAATGGCAAAAATCAATGAATATTGTAAATGCACAAACAGTAATATCTCCACATTGCACGGTGCAATTCTGAAATTTTTAGCTTTTTCCTGTTAATCCTAGCATGATAAAGAAGATTCAAAGAGAGTGAGATGCCAGCTCCTTTCATTCAGTCAGTAGCTTCAAACATTTCTGGTATATGAAAAACATGTTTTTCAATGGCAAAAATCAATGAATATTGTAAATGCACAAACAGTAATATCTCCACATTGCACGGTGCAATTCTGAAATTTTTAGCTTTTTCCTGCTAATCCTAGCATGATAAAGAAGATTCAAAGAGAGTGAGATGCCAGCTCCTTTCATTCAGTCAGTAGCTTCAAACATTTCTGGTATATGAAAAACATGTTTTTCAATGGCAAAAATCAATGAATATTGTAAATGCACAAACAGTAATATCTCCACATTGCACGGTGCAATTCTGAAATTTTTTGCTTTTTCCTGCTAATCCTAGCATGATAAAGAAGATTCAAAGAGAGTGAGATGCCAGCTCCTTTCATTCAGTCAGTAGCTTCAAACATTTCTGGACGTTTTTCAATGGCAAAAATCAATGAATATTGTAAATGCACAAACAGTAATATCTCCACATTGCACGGTGCAATTCTGAAATTTTTTGCTTTTTCCTGTTAATCCTAGCATGATAAAGAAGATTCAGAGAGAGTGAGATGCCAGCTCCTTTCATTCAGTCAGTAGCTTCAAACATTTCTGGTATATGAAAAACATGTTTTTCAATGGCAAAAATCAATGAATATTGTAAATGCACAAACAGTAATATCTCCACATTGCACGGTGCAATTCTGAAATTTTTAGCTTTTTCCTGTTAATCCTAGCATGATAAAGAAGATTCAAAGAGAGTGAGATGCCAGCTCCTTTCATTCAGTCAGTAGCTTCAAACATTTCTGGTATATGAAAAACATGTTTTTCAATGGCAAAAATCAATGAATATTGTAAATGCACAAACAGTAATATCTCCACATTGCACGGTGCAATTCTGAAATTTTTAGCTTTTTCCTGCTAATCCTAGCATGATAAAGAAGATTCAAAGAGAGTGAGATGCCAGCTCCTTTCATTCAGTCAGTAGCTTCAAACATTTCTGGTATATGAAAAACATGTTTTTCAATGGCAAAAATCAATGAATATTGTAAATGCACAAACAGTAATATCTCCACATTGCACGGTGCAATTCTGAAATTTTTAGCTTTTTCCTGCTAATCCTAGCATGATAAAGAAGATTCAAAGAGAGTGAGATGCCAGCTCCTTTCATTCAGTCAGTAGCTTCAAACATTTCTGGTATATGAAAAACATGTTTTTCAATGGCAAAAATCAATGAATATTGTAAATGCACAAACAGTAATATCTCCACATTGCACGGTGCAATTCTGAAATTTTTAGCTTTTTCCTGCTAATCCTAGCATGATAAAGAAGATTCAAAGAGAGTGAGATGCCAGCTCCTTTCATTCAGTCAGTAGCTTCAAACATTTCTGGACGTTTTTCAATGGCAAAAATCAATGAATATTGTAAATGCACAAACAGTAATATCTCCACATTGCACGGTGCAATTCTGAAATTTTTTGCTTTTTCCTGTTAATCCTAGCATGATAAAGAAGATTCAGAGAGAGTGAGATGCCAGCTCCTTTCATTCAGTCAGTAGCTTCAAACATTTCTGGTATATGAAAAACATGTTTTTCAATGGCAAAAATCAATGAATATTGTAAATGCACAAACAGTAATATCTCCACATTGCACGGTGCAATTCTGAAATTTTTAGCTTTTTCCTGTTAATCCTAGCATGATAAAGAAGATTCAAAGAGAGTGAGATGCCAGCTCCTTTCATTCAGTCAGTAGCTTCAAACATTTCTGGTATATGAAAAACATGTTTTTCAATGGCAAAAATCAATGAATATTGTAAATGCACAAACAGTAATATCTCCACATTGCACGGTGCAATTCTGAAATTTTTAGCTTTTTCCTGCTAATCCTAGCATGATAAAGAAGATTCAAAGAGAGTGAGATGCAAGCTCCTTTCATTCAGTCAGTAGCTTCAAACATTTCTGGTATATGAAAAACATGTTTTTCAATGGCAAAAATCAATGAATATTGTAAATGCACAAACAGTAATATCTCCACATTGCACGGTGCAATTCTGAAATTTTTAGCTTTTTCCTGCTAATCCTAGCATGATAAAGAAGATTCAAAGAGAGTGAGATGCCAGCTCCTTTCATTCAGTCAGTAGCTTCAAACATTTCTGGTATATGAAAAACATGTTTTTCAATGGCAAAAATCAATGAATATTGTAAATGCACAAACAGTAATATCTCCACATTGCACGGTGCAATTCTGAAATTTTTTGCTTTTTCCTGCTAATCCTAGCATGATAAAGAAGATTCAAAGAGAGTGAGATGCCAGCTCCTTTCATTCAGTCAGTAGCTTCAAACATTTCTGGACGTTTTTCAATGGCAAAAATCAATGAATATTGTAAATGCACAAACAGTAATATCTCCACATTGCACGGTGCAATTCTGAAATTTTTTGCTTTTTCCTGTTAATCCTAGCATGATAAAGAAGATTCAGAGAGAGTGAGATGCCAGCTCCTTTCATTCAGTCAGTAGCTTCAAACATTTCTGGTATATGAAAAACATGTTTTTCAATGGCAAAAATCAATGAATATTGTAAATGCACAAACAGTAATATCTCCACATTGCACGGTGCAATTCTGAAATTTTTAGCTTTTTCCTGTTAATCCTAGCATGATAAAGAAGATTCAAAGAGAGTGAGATGCCAGCTCCTTTCATTCAGTCAGTAGCTTCAAACATTTCTGGTATATGAAAAACATGTTTTTCAATGGCAAAAATCAATGAATATTGTAAATGCACAAACAGTAATATCTCCACATTGCACGGTGCAATTCTGAAATTTTTAGCTTTTTCCTGTTAATCCTAGCATGATAAAGAAGATTCAAAGAGAGTGAGATGCCAGCTCCTTTCATTCAGTCAGTAGCTTCAAACATTTCTGGACGTTTTTCAATGGCAAAAATCAATGAATATTGTAAATGCACAAACAGTAATATCTCCACATTGCACGGTGCAATTCTGAAATTTTTAGCTTTTTCCTGTTAATCCTAGCATGATAAAGAAGATTCAAAGAGAGTGAGATGCCAGCTCCTTTCATTCAGTCAGTAGCTTCAAACATTTCTGGACGTTTTTCAATGGCAAAAATCAATGAATATTGTAAATGCACAAACAGTAATATCTCCACATTGCACGGTGCAATTCTGAAATTTTTAGCTTTTTCCTGCTAATCCTAGCATGATAAAGAAGATTCAAAGAGAGTGAGATGCCAGCTCCTTTCATTCAGTCAGTAGCTTCAAACATTTCTGGTATATGAAAAACATGTTTTTCAATGGCAAAAATCAATGAATATTGTAAATGCACAAACAGTAATATCTCCACATTGCACGGTGCAATTCTGAAATTTTTAGCTTTTTCCTGTTAATCCTAGCATGATAAAGAAGATTCAAAGAGAGTGAGATGCCAGCTCCTTTCATTCAGTCAGTAGCTTCAAACATTTCTGGTATATGAAAAACATGTTTTTCAATGGCAAAAATCAATGAATATTGTAAATGCACAAACAGTAATATCTCCACATTGCACAGTGCAATTCTGAAATTTTTAGCTTTTTCCTGTTAATCCTAGCATGATAAAGAAGATTCAAAGAGAGTGAGATGCCAGCTCCTTTCATTCAGTCAGTAGCTTCAAACATTTCTGGACGTTTTTCAATGGCAAAAATCAATGAATATTGTAAATGCACAAACAGTAATATCTCCACATTGCACGGTGCAATTCTGAAATTTTTAGCTTTTTCCTGTTAATCCTAGCATGATAAAGAAGATTCAAAGAGAGTGAGATGCCAGCTCCTTTCATTCAGTCAGTAGCTTCAAACATTTCTGGTATATGAAAAACATGTTTTTCAATGGCAAAAATCAATGAATATTGTAAATGCACAAACAGTAATATCTCCACATTGCACGGTGCAATTCTGAAATTTTTAGCTTTTTCCTGTTAATCCTAGCATGATAAAGAAGATTCAAAGAGAGTGAGATGCCAGCTCCTTTCATTCAGTCAGTAGCTTCAAACATTTCTGGTATATGAAAAACACGAAATTTTTAGCTTTTTCCTGTTAATCCTAGCATGATAAAGAAGATTCAAAGAGAGTGAGATGCCAGCTCCTTTCATTCAGTCAGTAGCTTCAAACATTTCTGGACGTTTTTCAATGGCAAAAATCAATGAATATTGTAAATGCACAAACAGTAATATCTCCACATTGCACGGTGCAATTCTGAAATTTTTAGCTTTTTCCTGTTAATCCTAGCATGATAAAGAAGATTCAAAGAGAGTGAGATGCCAGCTCCTTTCATTCAGTCAGTAGCTTCAAACATTTCTGGTATATGAAAAACATGTTTTTCAATGGCAAAAATCAATGAATATTGTAAATGCACAAACAGTAATATCTCCACATTGCACGGTGCAATTCTGAAATTTTTAGCTTTTTCCTGTTAATCCTAGCATGATAAAGAAGATTCAAAGAGAGTGAGATGCCAGCTCCTTTCATTCAGTCAGTAGCTTCAAACATTTCTGGACGTTTTTCAATGGCAAAAATCAATGAATATTGTAAATGCACAAACAGTAATATCTCCACATTGCACGGTGCAATTCTGAAATTTTTAGCTTTTTCCTGTTAATCCTACCATGATAAAGAAGATTCAAAGAGAGTGAGATGCCAGCTCCTTTCATTCAGTCAGTAGCTTCAAACATTTCTGGACGTTTTTCAATGGCAAAAATCAATGAATATTGTAAATGCACAAACAGTAATATCTCCACATTGCACGGTGCAATTCTGAAATTTTTAGCTTTTTCCTGTTAATCCTAGCATGATAAAGAAGATTCAAAGAGAGTGAGATGCCAGCTCCTTTCATTCAGTCAGTAGCTTCAAACATTTCTGGTATATGAAAAACATGTTTTTCAATGGCAAAAATCAATGAATATTGTAAATGCACAAACAGTAATATCTCCACATTGCACGGTGCAATTCTGAAATTTTTAGCTTTTTCCTGTTAATCCTAGCATGATAAAGAAGATTCAAAGAGAGTGAGATGCCAGCTCCTTTCATTCAGTCAGTAGCTTCAAACATTTCTGGACGTTTTTCAATGGCAAAAATCAATGAATATTGTAAATGCACAAACAGTAATATCTCCACATTGCACGGTGCAATTCTGAAATTTTTTGCTTTTTCCTGCTAATCCTAGCATGATAAAGAAGATTCAAAGAGAGTGAGATGCCAGCTCCTTTCATTCAGTCAGTAGCTTCAAACATTTCTGGACGTTTTTCAATGGCAAAAATCAATGAATATTGTAAATGCACAAACAGTAATATCTCCACATTGCACGGTGCAATTCTGAAATTTTTAGCTTTTTCCTGTTAATCCTAGCATGATAAAGAAGATTCAAAGAGAGTGAGATGCCAGCTCCTTTCATTCAGTCAGTAGCTTCAAACATTTCTGGTATATGAAAAACATGTTTTTCAATGGCAAAAATCAATGAATATTGTAAATGCACAAACAGTAATATCTCCACATTGCACGGTGCAATTCTGAAATTTTTAGCTTTTTCCTGTTAATCCTAGCATGATAAAGAAGATTCAAAGAGAGTGAGATGCCAGCTCCTTTCATTCAGTCAGTAGCTTCAAACATTTCTGGACGTTTTTCAATGGCAAAAATCAATGAATATTGTAAATGCACAAACAGTAATATCTCCACATTGCACGGTGCAATTCTGAAATTTTTAGCTTTTTCCTGTTAATCCTAGCATGATAAAGAAGATTCAAAGAGAGTGAGATGCCAGCTCCTTTCATTCAGTCAGTAGCTTCAAACATTTCTGGTATATGAAAAACATGTTTTTCAATGGCAAAAATCAATGAATATTGTAAATGCACAAACAGTAATATCTCCACATTGCACGGTGCAATTCTGAAATTTTTAGCTTTTTCCTGTTAATCCTAGCATGATAAAGAAGATTCAAAGAGAGTGAGATGCCAGCTCCTTTCATTCAGTCAGTAGCTTCAAACATTTCTGGACGTTTTTCAATGGCAAAAATCAATGAATATTGTAAATGCACAAACAGTAATATCTCCACATTGCACGGTGCAATTCTGAAATTTTTAGCTTTTTCCTGTTAATCCTAGCATGATAAAGAAGATTCAAAGAGAGTGAGATGCCAGCTCCTTTCATTCAGTCAGTAGCTTCAAACATTTCTGGTATATGAAAAACATGTTTTTCAATGGCAAAAATCAATGAATATTGTAAATGCACAAACAGTAATATCTCCACATTGCACGGTGCAATTCTGAAATTTTTAGCTTTTTCCTGCTAATCCTAGCATGATAAAGAAGATTCAAAGAGAGTGAGATGCCAGCTCCTTTCATTCAGTCAGTAGCTTCAAACATTTCTGGTATATGAAAAACATGTTTTTCAATGGCAAAAATCAATGAATATTGTAAATGCACAAACAGTAATATCTCCACATTGCACGGTGCAATTCTGAAATTTTTTGCTTTTTCCTGCTAATCCTAGCATGATAAAGAAGATTCAAAGAGAGTGAGATGCCAGCTCCTTTCATTCAGTCAGTAGCTTCAAACATTTCTGGACGTTTTTCAATGGCAAAAATCAATGAATATTGTAAATGCACAAACAGTAATATCTCCACATTGCACGGTGCAATTCTGAAATTTTTTGCTTTTTCCTGTTAATCCTAGCATGATAAAGAAGATTCAGAGAGAGTGAGATGCCAGCTCCTTTCATTCAGTCAGTAGCTTCAAACATTTCTGGTATATGAAAAACATGTTTTTCAATGGCAAAAATCAATGAATATTGTAAATGCACAAACAGTAATATCTCCACATTGCACGGTGCAATTCTGAAATTTTTAGCTTTTTCCTGCTAATCCTAGCATGATAAAGAAGATTCAAAGAGAGTGAGATGCCAGCTCCTTTCATTCAGTCAGTAGCTTCAAACATTTCTGGTATATGAAAAACATGTTTTTCAATGGCAAAAATCAATGAATATTGTAAATGCACAAACAGTAATATCTCCACATTGCACGGTGCAATTCTGAAATTTTTAGCTTTTTCCTGTTAATCCTAGCATGATAAAGAAGATTCAAAGAGAGTGAGATGCCAGCTCCTTTCATTCAGTCAGTAGCTTCAAACATTTCTGGTATATGAAAAACATGTTTTTCAATGGCAAAAATCAATGAATATTGTAAATGCACAAACAGTAATATCTCCACATTGCACGGTGCAATTCTGAAATTTTTATCTTTTTCCTGTTAATCCTAGCATGATAAAGAAGATTCAAAGAGAGTGAGATGCCAGCTCCTTTCATTCAGTCAGTAGCTTCAAACATTTCTGGACGTTTTTCAATGGCAAAAATCAATGAATATTGTAAATGCACAAACAGTAATATCTCCACATTGCACGGTGCAATTCTGAAATTTTTAGCTTTTTCCTGTTAATCCTAGCATGATAAAGAAGATTCAAAGAGAGTGAGATGCCAGCTCCTTTCATTCAGTCAGTAGCTTCAAACATTTCTGGTATATGAAAAACATGTTTTTCAATGGCAAAAATCAATGAATATTGTAAATGCACAAACAGTAATATCTCCACATTGCACGGTGCAATTCTGAAATTTTTAGCTTTTTCCTGTTAATCCTAGCATGATAAAGAAGATTCAAAGAGAGTGAGATGCCAGCTCCTTTCATTCAGTCAGTAGCTTCAAACATTTCTGGTATATGAAAAACACGAAATTTTTAGCTTTTTCCTGTTAATCCTAGCATGATAAAGAAGATTCAAAGAGAGTGAGATGCCAGCTCCTTTCATTCAGTCAGTAGCTTCAAACATTTCTGGACGTTTTTCAATGGCAAAAATCAATGAATATTGTAAATGCACAAACAGTAATATCTCCACATTGCACGGTGCAATTCTGAAATTTTTAGCTTTTTCCTGTTAATCCTAGCATGATAAAGAAGATTCAAAGAGAGTGAGATGCCAGCTCCTTTCATTCAGTCAGTAGCTTCAAACATTTCTGGTATATGAAAAACATGTTTTTCAATGGCAAAAATCAATGAATATTGTAAATGCACAAACAGTAATATCTCCACATTGCACGGTGCAATTCTGAAATTTTTAGCTTTTTCCTGTTAATCCTAGCATGATAAAGAAGATTCAAAGAGAGTGAGATGCCAGCTCCTTTCATTCAGTCAGTAGCTTCAAACATTTCTGGACGTTTTTCAATGGCAAAAATCAATGAATATTGTAAATGCACAAACAGTAATATCTCCACATTGCACGGTGCAATTCTGAAATTTTTAGCTTTTTCCTGTTAATCCTAGCATGATAAAGAAGATTCAAAGAGAGTGAGATGCCAGCTCCTTTCATTCAGTCAGTAGCTTCAAACATTTCTGGACGTTTTTCAATGGCAAAAATCAATGAATATTGTAAATGCACAAACAGTAATATCTCCACATTGCACGGTGCAATTCTGAAATTTTTAGCTTTTTCCTGTTAATCCTAGCATGATAAAGAAGATTCAAAGAGAGTGAGATGCCAGCTCCTTTCATTCAGTCAGTAGCTTCAAACATTTCTGGACGTTTTTCAATGGCAAAAATCAATGAATATTGTAAATGCACAAACAGTAATATCTCCACATTGCACGGTGCAATTCTGAAATTTTTAGCTTTTTCCTGTTAATCCTAGCATGATAAAGAAGATTCAAAGAGAGTGAGATGCCAGCTCCTTTCATTCAGTCAGTAGCTTCAAACATTTCTGGTATATGAAAAACATGTTTTTCAATGGCAAAAATCAATGAATATTGTAAATGCACAAACAGTAATATCTCCACATTGCACGGTGCAATTCTGAAATTTTTAGCTTTTTCCTGTTAATCCTAGCATGATAAAGAAGATTCAAAGAGAGTGAGATGCCAGCTCCTTTCATTCAGTCAGTAGCTTCAAACATTTCTGGACGTTTTTCAATGGCAAAAATCAATGAATATTGTAAATGCACAAACAGTAATATCTCCACATTGCACGGTGCAATTCTGAAATTTTTTGCTTTTTCCTGCTAATCCTAGCATGATAAAGAAGATTCAAAGAGAGATGCCAGCTCCTTTCATTCAGTCAGTAGCTTCAAACATTTCTGGACGTTTTTCAATGGCAAAAATCAATGAATATTGTAAATGCACAAACAGTAATATCTCCACATTGCACGGTGCAATTCTGAAATTTTTAGCTTTTTCCTGTTAATCCTAGCATGATAAAGAAGATTCAAAGAGAGTGAGATGCCAGCTCCTTTCATTCAGTCAGTAGCTTCAAACATTTCTGGTATATGAAAAACATGTTTTTCAATGGCAAAAATCAATGAATATTGTAAATGCACAAACAGTAATATCTCCACATTGCACGGTGCAATTCTGAAATTTTTAGCTTTTTCCTGTTAATCCTAGCATGATAAAGAAGATTCAAAGAGAGTGAGATGCCAGCTCCTTTCATTCAGTCAGTAGCTTCAAACATTTCTGGACGTTTTTCAATGGCAAAAATCAATGAATATTGTAAATGCACAAACAGTAATATCTCCACATTGCACGGTGCAATTCTGAAATTTTTAGCTTTTTCCTGTTAATCCTAGCATGATAAAGAAGATTCAAAGAGAGTGAGATGCCAGCTCCTTTCATTCAGTCAGTAGCTTCAAACATTTCTGGTATATGAAAAACATGTTTTTCAATGGCAAAAATCAATGAATATTGTAAATGCACAAACAGTAATATCTCCACATTGCACGGTGCAATTCTGAAATTTTTAGCTTTTTCCTGTTAATCCTAGCATGATAAAGAAGATTCAAAGAGAGTGAGATGCCAGCTCCTTTCATTCAGTCAGTAGCTTCAAACATTTCTGGACGTTTTTCAATGGCAAAAATCAATGAATATTGTAAATGCACAAACAGTAATATCTCCACATTGCACGGTGCAATTCTGAAATTTTTAGCTTTTTCCTGTTAATCCTCGCATGATAAAGAAGATTCAAAGAGAGTGAGATGCCAGCTCCTTTCATTCAGTCAGTAGCTTCAAACATTTCTGGTATATGAAAAACATGTTTTTCAATGGCAAAAATCAATGAATATTGTAAATGCACAAACAGTAATATCTCCACATTGCACGGTGCAATTCTGAAATTTTTAGCTTTTTCCTGCTAATCCTAGCATGATAAAGAAGATTCAAAGAGAGTGAGATGCCAGCTCCTTTCATTCAGTCAGTAGCTTCAAACATTTCTGGTATATGAAAAACATGTTTTTCAATGGCAAAAATCAATGAATATTGTAAATGCACAAACAGTAATATCTCCACATTGCACGGTGCAATTCTGAAATTTTTTGCTTTTTCCTGCTAATCCTAGCATGATAAAGAAGATTCAAAGAGAGTGAGATGCCAGCTCCTTTCATTCAGTCAGTAGCTTCAAACATTTCTGGACGTTTTTCAATGGCAAAAATCAATGAATATTGTAAATGCACAAACAGTAATATCTCCACATTGCACGGTGCAATTCTGAAATTTTTTGCTTTTTCCTGTTAATCCTAGCATGATAAAGAAGATTCAGAGAGAGTGAGATGCCAGCTCCTTTCATTCAGTCAGTAGCTTCAAACATTTCTGGTATATGAAAAACATGTTTTTCAATGGCAAAAATCAATGAATATTGTAAATGCACAAACAGTAATATCTCCACATTGCACGGTGCAATTCTGAAATTTTTAGCTTTTTCCTGCTAATCCTAGCATGATAAAGAAGATTCAAAGAGAGTGAGATGCCAGCTCCTTTCATTCAGTCAGTAGCTTCAAACATTTCTGGTATATGAAAAACATGTTTTTCAATGGCAAAAATCAATGAATATTGTAAATGCACAAACAGTAATATCTCCACATTGCACGGTGCAATTCTGAAATTTTTAGCTTTTTCCTGTTAATCCTAGCATGATAAAGAAGATTCAAAGAGAGTGAGATGCCAGCTCCTTTCATTCAGTCAGTAGCTTCAAACATTTCTGGTATATGAAAAACATGTTTTTCAATGGCAAAAATCAATGAATATTGTAAATGCACAAACAGTAATATCTCCACATTGCACGGTGCAATTCTGAAATTTTTATCTTTTTCCTGTTAATCCTAGCATGATAAAGAAGATTCAAAGAGAGTGAGATGCCAGCTCCTTTCATTCAGTCAGTAGCTTCAAACATTTCTGGACGTTTTTCAATGGCAAAAATCAATGAATATTGTAAATGCACAAACAGTAATATCTCCACATTGCACGGTGCAATTCTGAAATTTTTAGCTTTTTCCTGTTAATCCTAGCATGATAAAGAAGATTCAAAGAGAGTGAGATGCCAGCTCCTTTCATTCAGTCAGTAGCTTCAAACATTTCTGGTATATGAAAAACATGTTTTTCAATGGCAAAAATCAATGAATATTGTAAATGCACAAACAGTAATATCTCCACATTGCACGGTGCAATTCTGAAATTTTTAGCTTTTTCCTGTTAATCCTAGCATGATAAAGAAGATTCAAAGAGAGTGAGATGCCAGCTCCTTTCATTCAGTCAGTAGCTTCAAACATTTCTGGTATATGAAAAACACGAAATTTTTAGCTTTTTCCTGTTAATCCTAGCATGATAAAGAAGATTCAAAGAGAGTGAGATGCCAGCTCCTTTCATTCAGTCAGTAGCTTCAAACATTTCTGGACGTTTTTCAATGGCAAAAATCAATGAATATTGTAAATGCACAAACAGTAATATCTCCACATTGCACGGTGCAATTCTGAAATTTTTAGCTTTTTCCTGTTAATCCTAGCATGATAAAGAAGATTCAAAGAGAGTGAGATGCCAGCTCCTTTCATTCAGTCAGTAGCTTCAAACATTTCTGGTATATGAAAAACATGTTTTTCAATGGCAAAAATCAATGAATATTGTAAATGCACAAACAGTAATATCTCCACATTGCACGGTGCAATTCTGAAATTTTTAGCTTTTTCCTGTTAATCCTAGCATGATAAAGAAGATTCAAAGAGAGTGAGATGCCAGCTCCTTTCATTCAGTCAGTAGCTTCAAACATTTCTGGACGTTTTTCAATGGCAAAAATCAATGAATATTGTAAATGCACAAACAGTAATATCTCCACATTGCACGGTGCAATTCTGAAATTTTTAGCTTTTTCCTGTTAATCCTAGCATGATAAAGAAGATTCAAAGAGAGTGAGATGCCAGCTCCTTTCATTCAGTCAGTAGCTTCAAACATTTCTGGACGTTTTTCAATGGCAAAAATCAATGAATATTGTAAATGCACAAACAGTAATATCTCCACATTGCACGGTGCAATTCTGAAATTTTTAGCTTTTTCCTGTTAATCCTAGCATGATAAAGAAGATTCAAAGAGAGTGAGATGCCAGCTCCTTTCATTCAGTCAGTAGCTTCAAACATTTCTGGTATATGAAAAACATGTTTTTCAATGGCAAAAATCAATGAATATTGTAAATGCACAAACAGTAATATCTCCACATTGCACGGTGCAATTCTGAAATTTTTAGCTTTTTCCTGTTAATCCTAGCATGATAAAGAAGATTCAAAGAGAGTGAGATGCCAGCTCCTTTCATTCAGTCAGTAGCTTCAAACATTTCTGGACGTTTTTCAATGGCAAAAATCAATGAATATTGTAAATGCACAAACAGTAATATCTCCACATTGCACGGTGCAATTCTGAAATTTTTTGCTTTTTCCTGCTAATCCTAGCATGATAAAGAAGATTCAAAGAGAGTGAGATGCCAGCTCCTTTCATTCAGTCAGTAGCTTCAAACATTTCTGGACGTTTTTCAATGGCAAAAATCAATGAATATTGTAAATGCACAAACAGTAATATCTCCACATTGCACGGTGCAATTCTGAAATTTTTAGCTTTTTCCTGTTAATCCTAGCATGATAAAGAAGATTCAAAGAGAGTGAGATGCCAGCTCCTTTCATTCAGTCAGTAGCTTCAAACATTTCTGGTATATGAAAAACATGTTTTTCAATGGCAAAAATCAATGAATATTGTAAATGCACAAACAGTAATATCTCCACATTGCACGGTGCAATTCTGAAATTTTTAGCTTTTTCCTGTTAATCCTAGCATGATAAAGAAGATTCAAAGAGAGTGAGATGCCAGCTCCTTTCATTCAGTCAGTAGCTTCAAACATTTCTGGACGTTTTTCAATGGCAAAAATCAATGAATATTGTAAATGCACAAACAGTAATATCTCCACATTGCACGGTGCAATTCTGAAATTTTTAGCTTTTTCCTGTTAATCCTAGCATGATAAAGAAGATTCAAAGAGAGTGAGATGCCAGCTCCTTTCATTCAGTCAGTAGCTTCAAACATTTCTGGTATATGAAAAACATGTTTTTCAATGGCAAAAATCAATGAATATTGTAAATGCACAAACAGTAATATCTCCACATTGCACGGTGCAATTCTGAAATTTTTAGCTTTTTCCTGCTAATCCTAGCATGATAAAGAAGATTCAAAGAGAGTGAGATGCCAGCTCCTTTCATTCAGTCAGTAGCTTCAAACATTTCTGGTATATGAAAAACATGTTTTTCAATGGCAAAAATCAATGAATATTGTAAATGCACAAACAGTAATATCTCCACATTGCACGGTGCAATTCTGAAATTTTTTGCTTTTTCCTGCTAATCCTAGCATGATAAAGAAGATTCAAAGAGAGTGAGATGCCAGCTCCTTTCATTCAGTCAGTAGCTTCAAACATTTCTGGACGTTTTTCAATGGCAAAAATCAATGAATATTGTAAATGCACAAACAGTAATATCTCCACATTGCACGGTGCAATTCTGAAATTTTTTGCTTTTTCCTGTTAATCCTAGCATGATAAAGAAGATTCAGAGAGAGTGAGATGCCAGCTCCTTTCATTCAGTCAGTAGCTTCAAACATTTCTGGTATATGAAAAACATGTTTTTCAATGGCAAAAATCAATGAATATTGTAAATGCACAAACAGTAATATCTCCACATTGCACGGTGCAATTCTGAAATTTTTAGCTTTTTCCTGTTAATCCTAGCATGATAAAGAAGATTCAAAGAGAGTGAGATGCCAGCTCCTTTCATTCAGTCAGTAGCTTCAAACATTTCTGGTATATGAAAAACATGTTTTTCAATGGCAAAAATCAATGAATATTGTAAATGCACAAACAGTAATATCTCCACATTGCACGGTGCAATTCTGAAATTTTTAGCTTTTTCCTGCTAATCCTAGCATGATAAAGAAGATTCAAAGAGAGTGAGATGCCAGCTCCTTTCATTCAGTCAGTAGCTTCAAACATTTCTGGTATATGAAAAACATGTTTTTCAATGGCAAAAATCAATGAATATTGTAAATGCACAAACAGTAATATCTCCACATTGCACGGTGCAATTCTGAAATTTTTAGCTTTTTCCTGCTAATCCTAGCATGATAAAGAAGATTCAAAGAGAGTGAGATGCCAGCTCCTTTCATTCAGTCAGTAGCTTCAAACATTTCTGGTATATGAAAAACATGTTTTTCAATGGCAAAAATCAATGAATATTGTAAATGCACAAACAGTAATATCTCCACATTGCACGGTGCAATTCTGAAATTTTTTGCTTTTTCCTGCTAATCCTAGCATGATAAAGAAGATTCAAAGAGAGTGAGATGCCAGCTCCTTTCATTCAGTCAGTAGCTTCAAACATTTCTGGACGTTTTTCAATGGCAAAAATCAATGAATATTGTAAATGCACAAACAGTAATATCTCCACATTGCACGGTGCAATTCTGAAATTTTTTGCTTTTTCCTGTTAATCCTAGCATGATAAAGAAGATTCAGAGAGAGTGAGATGCCAGCTCCTTTCATTCAGTCAGTAGCTTCAAACATTTCTGGTATATGAAAAACATGTTTTTCAATGGCAAAAATCAATGAATATTGTAAATGCACAAACAGTAATATCTCCACATTGCACGGTGCAATTCTGAAATTTTTAGCTTTTTCCTGTTAATCCTAGCATGATAAAGAAGATTCAAAGAGAGTGAGATGCCAGCTCCTTTCATTCAGTCAGTAGCTTCAAACATTTCTGGTATATGAAAAACATGTTTTTCAATGGCAAAAATCAATGAATATTGTAAATGCACAAACAGTAATATCTCCACATTGCACGGTGCAATTCTGAAATTTTTAGCTTTTTCCTGTTAATCCTAGCATGATAAAGAAGATTCAAAGAGAGTGAGATGCCAGCTCCTTTCATTCAGTCAGTAGCTTCAAACATTTCTGGACGTTTTTCAATGGCAAAAATCAATGAATATTGTAAATGCACAAACAGTAATATCTCCACATTGCACGGTGCAATTCTGAAATTTTTAGCTTTTTCCTGTTAATCCTAGCATGATAAAGAAGATTCAAAGAGAGTGAGATGCCAGCTCCTTTCATTCAGTCAGTAGCTTCAAACATTTCTGGACGTTTTTCAATGGCAAAAATCAATGAATATTGTAAATGCACAAACAGTAATATCTCCACATTGCACGGTGCAATTCTGAAATTTTTAGCTTTTTCCTGCTAATCCTAGCATGATAAAGAAGATTCAAAGAGAGTGAGATGCCAGCTCCTTTCATTCAGTCAGTAGCTTCAAACATTTCTGGTATATGAAAAACATGTTTTTCAATGGCAAAAATCAATGAATATTGTAAATGCACAAACAGTAATATCTCCACATTGCACGGTGCAATTCTGAAATTTTTAGCTTTTTCCTGTTAATCCTAGCATGATAAAGAAGATTCAAAGAGAGTGAGATGCCAGCTCCTTTCATTCAGTCAGTAGCTTCAAACATTTCTGGTATATGAAAAACATGTTTTTCAATGGCAAAAATCAATGAATATTGTAAATGCACAAACAGTAATATCTCCACATTGCACGGTGCAATTCTGAAATTTTTAGCTTTTTCCTGTTAATCCTAGCATGATAAAGAAGATTCAAAGAGAGTGAGATGCCAGCTCCTTTCATTCAGTCAGTAGCTTCAAACATTTCTGGACGTTTTTCAATGGCAAAAATCAATGAATATTGTAAATGCACAAACAGTAATATCTCCACATTGCACGGTGCAATTCTGAAATTTTTAGCTTTTTCCTGTTAATCCTAGCATGATAAAGAAGATTCAAAGAGAGTGAGATGCCAGCTCCTTTCATTCAGTCAGTAGCTTCAAACATTTCTGGTATATGAAAAACATGTTTTTCAATGGCAAAAATCAATGAATATTGTAAATGCACAAACAGTAATATCTCCACATTGCACGGTGCAATTCTGAAATTTTTAGCTTTTTCCTGTTAATCCTAGCATGATAAAGAAGATTCAAAGAGAGTGAGATGCCAGCTCCTTTCATTCAGTCAGTAGCTTCAAACATTTCTGGTATATGAAAAACACGAAATTTTTAGCTTTTTCCTGTTAATCCTAGCATGATAAAGAAGATTCAAATAGAGTGAGATGCCAGCTCCTTTCATTCAGTCAGTAGCTTCAAACATTTCTGGACGTTTTTCAATGGCAAAAATCAATGAATATTGTAAATGCACAAACAGTAATATCTCCACATTGCACGGTGCAATTCTGAAATTTTTAGCTTTTTCCTGTTAATCCTAGCATGATAAAGAAGATTCAAAGAGAGTGAGATGCCAGCTCCTTTCATTCAGTCAGTAGCTTCAAACATTTCTGGTATATGAAAAACATGTTTTTCAATGGCAAAAATCAATGAATATTGTAAATGCACAAACAGTAATATCTCCACATTGCACGGTGCAATTCTGAAATTTTTAGCTTTTTCCTGTTAATCCTAGCATGATAAAGAAGATTCAAAGAGAGTGAGATGCCAGCTCCTTTCATTCAGTCAGTAGCTTCAAACATTTCTGGACGTTTTTCAATGGCAAAAATCAATGAATATTGTAAATGCACAAACAGTAATATCTCCACATTGCACGGTGCAATTCTGAAATTTTTAGCTTTTTCCTGTTAATCCTACCATGATAAAGAAGATTCAAAGAGAGTGAGATGCCAGCTCCTTTCATTCAGTCAGTAGCTTCAAACATTTCTGGACGTTTTTCAATGGCAAAAATCAATGAATATTGTAAATGCACAAACAGTAATATCTCCACATTGCACGGTGCAATTCTGAAATTTTTAGCTTTTTCCTGTTAATCCTAGCATGATAAAGAAGATTCAAAGAGAGTGAGATGCCAGCTCCTTTCATTCAGTCAGTAGCTTCAAACATTTCTGGTATATGAAAAACATGTTTTTCAATGGCAAAAATCAATGAATATTGTAAATGCACAAACAGTAATATCTCCACATTGCACGGTGCAATTCTGAAATTTTTAGCTTTTTCCTGTTAATCCTAGCATGATAAAGAAGATTCAAAGAGAGTGAGATGCCAGCTCCTTTCATTCAGTCAGTAGCTTCAAACATTTCTGGACGTTTTTCAATGGCAAAAATCAATGAATATTGTAAATGCACAAACAGTAATATCTCCACATTGCACGGTGCAATTCTGAAATTTTTTGCTTTTTCCTGCTAATCCTAGCATGATAAAGAAGATTCAAAGAGAGTGAGATGCCAGCTCCTTTCATTCAGTCAGTAGCTTCAAACATTTCTGGACGTTTTTCAATGGCAAAAATCAATGAATATTGTAAATGCACAAACAGTAATATCTCCACATTGCACGGTGCAATTCTGAAATTTTTAGCTTTTTCCTGTTAATCCTAGCATGATAAAGAAGATTCAAAGAGAGTGAGATGCCAGCTCCTTTCATTCAGTCAGTAGCTTCAAACATTTCTGGTATATGAAAAACATGTTTTTCAATGGCAAAAATCAATGAATATTGTAAATGCACAAACAGTAATATCTCCACATTGCACGGTGCAATTCTGAAATTTTTAGCTTTTTCCTGTTAATCCTAGCATGATAAAGAAGATTCAAAGAGAGTGAGATGCCAGCTCCTTTCATTCAGTCAGTAGCTTCAAACATTTCTGGACGTTTTTCAATGGCAAAAATCAATGAATATTGTAAATGCACAAACAGTAATATCTCCACATTGCACGGTGCAATTCTGAAATTTTTAGCTTTTTCCTGTTAATCCTAGCATGATAAAGAAGATTCAAAGAGAGTGAGATGCCAGCTCCTTTCATTCAGTCAGTAGCTTCAAACATTTCTGGTATATGAAAAACATGTTTTTCAATGGCAAAAATCAATGAATATTGTAAATGCACAAACAGTAATATCTCCACATTGCACGGTGCAATTCTGAAATTTTTAGCTTTTTCCTGTTAATCCTAGCATGATAAAGAAGATTCAAAGAGAGTGAGATGCCAGCTCCTTTCATTCAGTCAGTAGCTTCAAACATTTCTGGACGTTTTTCAATGGCAAAAATCAATGAATATTGTAAATGCACAAACAGTAATATCTCCACATTGCACGGTGCAATTCTGAAATTTTTAGCTTTTTCCTGTTAATCCTAGCATGATAAAGAAGATTCAAAGAGAGTGAGATGCCAGCTCCTTTCATTCAGTCAGTAGCTTCAAACATTTCTGGTATATGAAAAACATGTTTTTCAATGGCAAAAATCAATGAATATTGTAAATGCACAAACAGTAATATCTCCACATTGCACGGTGCAATTCTGAAATTTTTAGCTTTTCCTGCTAATCCTAGCATGATAAAGAAGATTCAAAGAGAGTGAGATGCCAGCTCCTTTCATTCAGTCAGTAGCTTCAAACATTTCTGGTATATGAAAAACATGTTTTTCAATGGCAAAAATCAATGAATATTGTAAATGCACAAACAGTAATATCTCCACATTGCACGGTGCAATTCTGAAATTTTTTGCTTTTTCCTGCTAATCCTAGCATGATAAAGAAGATTCAAAGAGAGTGAGATGCCAGCTCCTTTCATTCAGTCAGTAGCTTCAAACATTTCTGGACGTTTTTCAATGGCAAAAATCAATGAATATTGTAAATGCACAAACAGTAATATCTCCACATTGCACGGTGCAATTCTGAAATTTTTTGCTTTTCCTGTTAATCCTAGCATGATAAAGAAGATTCAGAGAGAGTGAGATGCCAGCTCCTTTCATTCAGTCAGTAGCTTCAAACATTTCTGGTATATGAAAAACATGTTTTTCAATGGCAAAAATCAATGAATATTGTAAATGCACAAACAGTAATATCTCCACATTGCACGGTGCAATTCTGAAATTTTTAGCTTTTTCCTGCTAATCCTAGCATGATAAAGAAGATTCAAAGAGAGTGAGATGCCAGCTCCTTTCATTCAGTCAGTAGCTTCAAACATTTCTGGTATATGAAAAACATGTTTTTCAATGGCAAAAATCAATGAATATTGTAAATGCACAAACAGTAATATCTCCACATTGCACGGTGCAATTCTGAAATTTTTAGCTTTTTCCTGTTAATCCTAGCATGATAAAGAAGATTCAAAGAGAGTGAGATGCCAGCTCCTTTCATTCAGTCAGTAGCTTCAAACATTTCTGGTATATGAAAAACATGTTTTTCAATGGCAAAAATCAATGAATATTGTAAATGCACAAACAGTAATATCTCCACATTGCACGGTGCAATTCTGAAATTTTTATCTTTTTCCTGTTAATCCTAGCATGATAAAGAAGATTCAAAGAGAGTGAGATGCCAGCTCCTTTCATTCAGTCAGTAGCTTCAAACATTTCTGGACGTTTTTCAATGGCAAAAATCAATGAATATTGTAAATGCACAAACAGTAATATCTCCACATTGCACGGTGCAATTCTGAAATTTTTAGCTTTTTCCTGTTAATCCTAGCATGATAAAGAAGATTCAAAGAGAGTGAGATGCCAGCTCCTTTCATTCAGTCAGTAGCTTCAAACATTTCTGGTATATGAAAAACATGTTTTTCAATGGCAAAAATCAATGAATATTGTAAATGCACAAACAGTAATATCTCCACATTGCACGGTGCAATTCTGAAATTTTTAGCTTTTTCCTGTTAATCCTAGCATGATAAAGAAGATTCAAAGAGAGTGAGATGCCAGCTCCTTTCATTCAGTCAGTAGCTTCAAACATTTCTGGTATATGAAAAACACGAAATTTTTAGCTTTTTCCTGTTAATCCTAGCATGATAAAGAAGATTCAAAGAGAGTGAGATGCCAGCTCCTTTCATTCAGTCAGTAGCTTCAAACATTTCTGGACGTTTTTCAATGGCAAAAATCAATGAATATTGTAAATGCACAAACAGTAATATCTCCACATTGCACGGTGCAATTCTGAAATTTTTAGCTTTTTCCTGTTAATCCTAGCATGATAAAGAAGATTCAAAGAGAGTGAGATGCCAGCTCCTTTCATTCAGTCAGTAGCTTCAAACATTTCTGGGTATATGAAAAACATGTTTTTCAATGGCAAAAATCAATGAATATTGTAAATGCACAAACAGTAATATCTCCACATTGCACGGTGCAATTCTGAAATTTTTAGCTTTTTCCTGTTAATCCTAGCATGATAAAGAAGATTCAAAGAGAGTGAGATGCCAGCTCCTTTCATTCAGTCAGTAGCTTCAAACATTTCTGGACGTTTTTCAATGGCAAAAATCAATGAATATTGTAAATGCACAAACAGTAATATCTCCACATTGCACGGTGCAATTCTGAAATTTTTAGCTTTTTCCTGTTAATCCTAGCATGATAAAGAAGATTCAAAGAGAGTGAGATGCCAGCTCCTTTCATTCAGTCAGTAGCTTCAAACATTTCTGGACGTTTTTCAATGGCAAAAATCAATGAATATTGTAAATGCACAAACAGTAATATCTCCACATTGCACGGTGCAATTCTGAAATTTTTAGCTTTTTCCTGTTAATCCTAGCATGATAAAGAAGATTCAAAGAGAGTGAGATGCCAGCTCCTTTCATTCAGTCAGTAGCTTCAAACATTTCTGGTATATGAAAAACATGTTTTTCAATGGCAAAAATCAATGAATATTGTAAATGCACAAACAGTAATATCTCCACATTGCACGGTGCAATTCTGAAATTTTTAGCTTTTTCCTGTTAATCCTAGCATGATAAAGAAGATTCAAAGAGAGTGAGATGCCAGCTCCTTTCATTCAGTCAGTAGCTTCAAACATTTCTGGACGTTTTTCAATGGCAAAAATCAATGAATATTGTAAATGCACAAACAGTAATATCTCCACATTGCACGGTGCAATTCTGAAATTTTTTGCTTTTTCCTGCTAATCCTAGCATGATAAAGAAGATTCAAAGAGAGTGAGATGCCAGCTCCTTTCATTCAGTCAGTAGCTTCAAACATTTCTGGACGTTTTTCAATGGCAAAAATCAATGAATATTGTAAATGCACAAACAGTAATATCTCCACATTGCACGGTGCAATTCTGAAATTTTTAGCTTTTTCCTGTTAATCCTAGCATGATAAAGAAGATTCAAAGAGAGTGAGATGCCAGCTCCTTTCATTCAGTCAGTAGCTTCAAACATTTCTGGTATATGAAAAACATGTTTTTCAATGGCAAAAATCAATGAATATTGTAAATGCACAAACAGTAATATCTCCACATTGCACGGTGCAATTCTGAAATTTTTAGCTTTTTCCTGTTAATCCTAGCATGATAAAGAAGATTCAAAGAGAGTGAGATGCCAGCTCCTTTCATTCAGTCAGTAGCTTCAAACATTTCTGGACGTTTTTCAATGGCAAAAATCAATGAATATTGTAAATGCACAACAGTAATATCTCCACATTGCACGGTGCAATTCTGAAATTTTTAGCTTTTTCCTGTTAATCCTAGCATGATAAAGAAGATTCAAAGAGAGTGAGATGCCAGCTCCTTTCATTCAGTCAGTAGCTTCAAACATTTCTGGTATATGAAAAACATGTTTTTCAATGGCAAAAATCAATGAATATTGTAAATGCACAAACAGTAATATCTCCACATTGCACGGTGCAATTCTGAAATTTTTAGCTTTTTCCTGCTAATCCTAGCATGATAAAGAAGATTCAAAGAGAGTGAGATGCCAGCTCCTTTCATTCAGTCAGTAGCTTCAAACATTTCTGGTATATGAAAAACATGTTTTTCAATGGCAAAAATCAATGAATATTGTAAATGCACAAACAGTAATATCTCCACATTGCACGGTGCAATTCTGAAATTTTTTGCTTTTTCCTGCTAATCCTAGCATGATAAAGAAGATTCAAAGAGAGTGAGATGCCAGCTCCTTTCATTCAGTCAGTAGCTTCAAACATTTCTGGACGTTTTTCAATGGCAAAAATCAATGAATATTGTAAATGCACAAACAGTAATATCTCCACATTGCACGGTGCAATTCTGAAATTTTTTGCTTTTTCCTGTTAATCCTAGCATGATAAAGAAGATTCAGAGAGAGTGAGATGCCAGCTCCTTTCATTCAGTCAGTAGCTTCAAACATTTCTGGTATATGAAAAACATGTTTTTCAATGGCAAAAATCAATGAATATTGTAAATGCACAAACAGTAATATCTCCACATTGCACGGTGCAATTCTGAAATTTTTAGCTTTTTCCTGTTAATCCTAGCATGATAAAGAAGATTCAAAGAGAGTGAGATGCCAGCTCCTTTCATTCAGTCAGTAGCTTCAAACATTTCTGGTATATGAAAAACATGTTTTTCAATGGCAAAAATCAATGAATATTGTAAATGCACAAACAGTAATATCTCCACATTGCACGGTGCAATTCTGAAATTTTTAGCTTTTTCCTGTTAATCCTAGCATGATAAAGAAGATTCAAAGAGAGTGAGATGCCAGCTCCTTTCATTCAGTCAGTAGCTTCAAACATTTCTGGACGTTTTTCAATGGCAAAAATCAATGAATATTGTAAATGCACAAACAGTAATATCTCCACATTGCACGGTGCAATTCTGAAATTTTTTGCTTTTTCCTGCTAATCCTAGCATGATAAAGAAGATTCAAAGAGAGTGAGATGCCAGCTCCTTTCATTCAGTCAGTAGCTTCAAACATTTCTGGACGTTTTTCAATGGCAAAAATCAATGAATATTGTAAATGCACAAACAGTAATATCTCCACATTGCACGGTGCAATTCTGAAATTTTTAGCTTTTTCCTGTTAATCCTAGCATGATAAAGAAGATTCAAAGAGAGTGAGATGCCAGCTCCTTTCATTCAGTCAGTAGCTTCAAACATTTCTGGACGTTTTTCAATGGCAAAAATCAATGAATATTGTAAATGCACAAACAGTAATATCTCCACATTGCACGGTGCAATTCTGAAATTTTTTGCTTTTTCCTGTTAATCCTAGCATGATAAAGAAGATTCAAAGAGAGTGAGATGCCAGCTCCTTTCATTCAGTCAGTAGCTTCAAACATTTCTGGTATATGAAAAACATGTTTTTCAATGGCAAAAATCAATGAATATTGTAAATGCACAAACAGTAATATCTCCACATTGCACGGTGCAATTCTGAAATTTTTAGCTTTTTCCTGTTAATCCTAGCATGATAAAGAAGATTCAAAGAGAGTGAGATGCCAGCTCCTTTCATTCAGTCAGTAGCTTCAAACATTTCTGGACGTTTTTCAATGGCAAAAATCAATGAATATTGTAAATGCACAAACAGTAATATCTCCACATTGCACGGTGCAATTCTGAAATTTTTAGCTTTTTCCTGTTAATCCTAGCATGATAAAGAAGATTCAAAGAGAGTGAGATGCCAGCTCCTTTCATTCAGTCAGTAGCTTCAAACATTCTGGACGTTTTTCAATGGCAAAAATCAATGAATATTGTAAATGCACAAACAGTAATATCTCCACATTGCACGGTGCAATTCTGAAATTTTTAGCTTTTTCCTGTTAATCCTAGCATGATAAAGAAGATTCAAAGAGAGTGAGATGCCAGCTCCTTTCATTCAGTCAGTAGCTTCAAACATTTCTGGACGTTTTTCAATGGCAAAAATCAATGAATATTGTAAATGCACAAACAGTAATATCTCCACATTGCACGGTGCAATTCTGAAATTTTTAGCTTTTTCCTGTTAATCCTAGCATGATAAAGAAGATTCAAAGAGAGTGAGATGCCAGCTCCTTTCATTCAGTCAGTAGCTTCAAACATTTCTGGACGTTTTTCAATGGCAAAAATCAATGAATATTGTAAATGCACAAACAGTAATATCTCCACTTGCACGGTGCAATTCTGAAATTTTTAGCTTTTTCCTGTTAATCCTAGCATGATAAAGAAGATTCAAAGAGAGTGAGATGCCAGCTCCTTTCATTCAGTCAGTAGCTTCAAACATTTCTGGACGTTTTTCAATGGCAAAAATCAATGAATATTGTAAATGCACAAACAGTAATATCTCCACATTGCACGGTGCAATTCTGAAATTTTTAGCTTTTTCCTGTTAATCCTAGCATGATAAAGAAGATTCAAAGAGAGTGAGATGCCAGCTCCTTTCATTCAGTCAGTAGCTTCAAACATTTCTGGTATATGAAAAACATGTTTTTCAATGGCAAAAATCAATGAATATTGTAAATGCACAAACAGTAATATCTCCACATTGCACGGTGCAATTCTGAAATTTTTAGCTTTTTCCTGTTAATCCTAGCATGATAAAGAAGATTCAAAGAGAGTGAGATGCCAGCTCCTTTCATTCAGTCAGTAGCTTCAAACATTTCTGGACGTTTTTCAATGGCAAAAATCAATGAATATTGTAAATGCACAAACAGTAATATCTCCACATTGCACGGTGCAATTCTGAAATTTTTAGCTTTTTCCTGTTAATCCTAGCATGATAAAGAAGATTCAAAGAGAGTGAGATGCCAGCTCCTTTCATTCAGTCAGTAGCTTCAAACATTTCTGGACGTTTTTCAATGGCAAAAATCAATGAATATTGTAAATGCACAAACAGTAATATCTCCACATTGCACGGTGCAATTCTGAAATTTTTAGCTTTTTCCTGTTAATCCTAGCATGATAAAGAAGATTCAAAGAGAGTGAGATGCCAGCTCCTTTCATTCAGTCAGTAGCTTCAAACATTTCTGGACGTTTTTCAATGGCAAAAATCAATGAATATTGTAAATGCACAAACAGTAATATCTCCACATTGCACGGTGCAATTCTGAAATTTTTTGCTTTTTCCTGTTAATCCTAGCATGATAAAGAAGATTCAAAGAGAGTGAGATGCCAGCTCCTTTCATTCAGTCAGTAGCTTCAAACATTTCTGGACGTTTTTCAATGGCAAAAATCAATGAATATTGTAAATGCACAAACAGTAATATCTCCACATTGCACGGTGCAATTCTGAAATTTTTAGCTTTTTCCTGTTAATCCTAGCATGATAAAGAAGATTCAAAGAGAGTGAGATGCCAGCTCCTTTCATTCAGTCAGTAGCTTCAAACATTTCTGGTATATGAAAAACATGTTTTTCAATGGCAAAAATCAATGAATATTGTAAATGCACAAACAGTAATATCTCCACATTGCACGGTGCAATTCTGAAATTTTTAGCTTTTTCCTGTTAATCCTAGCATGATAAAGAAGATTCAAAGAGAGTGAGATGCCAGCTCCTTTCATTCAGTCAGTAGCTTCAAACATTTCTGGACGTTTTTCAATGGCAAAAATCAATGAATATTGTAAATGCACAAACAGTAATATCTCCACATTGCACGGTGCAATTCTGAAATTTTTAGCTTTTTCCTGTTAATCCTAGCATGATAAAGAAGATTCAAAGAGAGTGAGATGCCAGCTCCTTTCATTCAGTCAGTAGCTTCAAACATTTCTGGTATATGAAAAACATGTTTTTCAATGGCAAAAATCAATGAATATTGTAAATGCACAAACAGTAATATCTCCACATTGCACGGTGCAATTCTGAAATTTTTTGCTTTTTCCTGCTAATCCTAGCATGATAAAGAAGATTCAAAGAGAGTGAGATGCCAGCTCCTTTCATTCAGTCAGTAGCTTCAAACATTTCTGGTATATGAAAAACATGTTTTTCAATGGCAAAAATCAATGAATATTGTAAATGCACAAACAGTAATATCTCCACATTGCACGGTGCAATTCTGAAATTTTTAGCTTTTTCCTGTTAATCCTAGCATGATAAAGAAGATTCAAAGAGAGTGAGATGCCAGCTCCTTTCATTCAGTCAGTAGCTTCAAACATTTCTGGACGTTTTTCAATGGCAAAAATCAATGAATATTGTAAATGCACAAACAGTAATATCTCCACATTGCACGGTGCAATTCTGAAATTTTTAGCTTTTTCCTGCTAATCCTAGCATGATAAAGAAGATTCAAAGAGAGTGAGATGCCAGCTCCTTTCATTCAGTCAGTAGCTTCAAACATTTCTGGTATATGAAAAACATGTTTTTCAATGGCAAAAATCAATGAATATTGTAAATGCACAAACAGTAATATCTCCACATTGCACGGTGCAATTCTGAAATTTTTAGCTTTTTCCTGTTAATCCTAGCATGATAAAGAAGATTCAAAGAGAGTAAGATGCCAGCTCCTTTCATTCAGTCAGTAGCTTCAAACATTTCTGGTATATGAAAAACATGTTTTTCAATGGCAAAAATCAATGAATATTGTAAATGCACAAACAGTAATATCTCCACATTGCACGGTGCAATTCTGAAATTTTTAGCTTTTTCCTGTTAATCCTAGCATGATAAAGAAGATTCAAAGAGAGTGAGATGCCAGCTCCTTTCATTCAGTCAGTAGCTTCAAACATTTCTGGTATATGAAAAACATGTTTTTCAATGGCAAAAATCAATGAATATTGTAAATGCACAAACAGTAATATCTCCACATTGCACGGTGCAATTCTGAAATTTTTAGCTTTTTCCTGTTAATCCTAGCATGATAAAGAAGATTCAAAGAGAGTGAGATGCCAGCTCCTTTCATTCAGTCAGTAGCTTCAAACATTTCTGGACGTTTTTCAATGGCAAAAATCAATGAATATTGTAAATGCACAAACAGTAATATCTCCACATTGCACGGTGCAATTCTGAAATTTTTAGCTTTTTCCTGCTAATCCTAGCATGATAAAGAAGATTCAAAGAGAGTGAGATGCCAGCTCCTTTCATTCAGTCAGTAGCTTCAAACATTTCTGGTATATGAAAAACATGTTTTTCAATGGCAAAAATCAATGAATATTGTAAATGCACAAACAGTAATATCTCCACATTGCACGGTGCAATTCTGAAATTTTTAGCTTTTTCCTGTTAATCCTAGCATGATAAAGAAGATTCAAAGAGAGTGAGATGCCAGCTCCTTTCATTCAGTCAGTAGCTTCAAACATTTCTGGTATATGAAAAACATGTTTTTCAATGGCAAAAATCAATGAATATTGTAAATGCACAAACAGTAATATCTCCACATTGCACGGTGCAATTCTGAAATTTTTAGCTTTTTCCTGTTAATCCTAGCATGATAAAGAAGATTCAAAGAGAGTGAGATGCCAGCTCCTTTCATTCAGTCAGTAGCTTCAAACATTTCTGGACGTTTTTCAATGGCAAAAATCAATGAATATTGTAAATGCACAAACAGTAATATCTCCACATTGCACGGTGCAATTCTGAAATTTTTAGCTTTTTCCTGTTAATCCTAGCATGATAAAGAAGATTCAAAGAGAGTGAGATGCCAGCTCCTTTCATTCAGTCAGTAGCTTCAAACATTTCTGGTATATGAAAAACATGTTTTTCAATGGCAAAAATCAATGAATATTGTAAATGCACAAACAGTAATATCTCCACATTGCACGGTGCAATTCTGAAATTTTTAGCTTTTTCCTGTTAATCCTAGCATGATAAAGAAGATTCAAAGAGAGTGAGATGCCAGCTCCTTTCATTCAGTCAGTAGCTTCAAACATTTCTGGTATATGAAAAACACGAAATTTTTAGCTTTTTCCTGTTAATCCTAGCATGATAAAGAAGATTCAAAGAGAGTGAGATGCCAGCTCCTTTCATTCAGTCAGTAGCTTCAAACATTTCTGGACGTTTTTCAATGGCAAAAATCAATGAATATTGTAAATGCACAAACAGTAATATCTCCACATTGCACGGTGCAATTCTGAAATTTTTAGCTTTTTCCTGTTAATCCTAGCATGATAAAGAAGATTCAAAGAGAGTGAGATGCCAGCTCCTTTCATTCAGTCAGTAGCTTCAAACATTTCTGGTATATGAAAAACATGTTTTTCAATGGCAAAAATCAATGAATATTGTAAATGCACAAACAGTAATATCTCCACATTGCACGGTGCAATTCTGAAATTTTTAGCTTTTTCCTGTTAATCCTAGCATGATAAAGAAGATTCAAAGAGAGTGAGATGCCAGCTCCTTTCATTCAGTCAGTAGCTTCAAACATTTCTGGACGTTTTTCAATGGCAAAAATCAATGAATATTGTAAATGCACAAACAGTAATATCTCCACATTGCACGGTGCAATTCTGAAATTTTTAGCTTTTTCCTGTTAATCCTAGCATGATAAAGAAGATTCAAAGAGAGTGAGATGCCAGCTCCTTTCATTCAGTCAGTAGCTTCAAACATTTCTGGACGTTTTTCAATGGCAAAAATCAATGAATATTGTAAATGCACAAACAGTAATATCTCCACATTGCACGGTGCAATTCTGAAATTTTTAGCTTTTTCCTGCTAATCCTAGCATGATAAAGAAGATTCAAAGAGAGTGAGATGCCAGCTCCTTTCATTCAGTCAGTAGCTTCAAACATTTCTGGTATATGAAAAACATGTTTTTCAATGGCAAAAATCAATGAATATTGTAAATGCACAAACAGTAATATCTCCACATTGCACGGTGCAATTCTGAAATTTTTAGCTTTTTCCTGTTAATCCTAGCATGATAAAGAAGATTCAAAGAGAGTGAGATGCCAGCTCCTTTCATTCAGTCAGTAGCTTCAAACATTTCTGGTATATGAAAAACATGTTTTTCAATGGCAAAAATCAATGAATATTGTAAATGCACAAACAGTAATATCTCCACATTGCACGGTGCAATTCTGAAATTTTTAGCTTTTTCCTGTTAATCCTAGCATGATAAAGAAGATTCAAAGAGAGTGAGATGCCAGCTCCTTTCATTCAGTCAGTAGCTTCAAACATTTCTGGACGTTTTTCAATGGCAAAAATCAATGAATATTGTAAATGCACAAACAGTAATATCTCCACATTGCACGGTGCAATTCTGAAATTTTTAGCTTTTTCCTGTTAATCCTAGCATGATAAAGAAGATTCAAAGAGAGTGAGATGCCAGCTCCTTTCATTCAGTCAGTAGCTTCAAACATTTCTGGTATATGAAAAACATGTTTTTCAATGGCAAAAATCAATGAATATTGTAAATGCACAAACAGTAATATCTCCACATTGCACGGTGCAATTCTGAAATTTTTAGCTTTTTCCTGTTAATCCTAGCATGATAAAGAAGATTCAAAGAGAGTGAGATGCCAGCTCCTTTCATTCAGTCAGTAGCTTCAAACATTTCTGGTATATGAAAAACACGAAATTTTTAGCTTTTTCCTGTTAATCCTAGCATGATAAAGAAGATTCAAAGAGAGTGAGATGCCAGCTCCTTTCATTCAGTCAGTAGCTTCAAACATTTCTGGACGTTTTTCAATGGCAAAAATCAATGAATATTGTAAATGCACAAACAGTAATATCTCCACATTGCACGGTGCAATTCTGAAATTTTTAGCTTTTTCCTGTTAATCCTAGCATGATAAAGAAGATTCAAAGAGAGTGAGATGCCAGCTCCTTTCATTCAGTCAGTAGCTTCAAACATTTCTGGTATATGAAAAACATGTTTTTCAATGGCAAAAATCAATGAATATTGTAAATGCACAAACAGTAATATCTCCACATTGCACGGTGCAATTCTGAAATTTTTAGCTTTTTCCTGTTAATCCTAGCATGATAAAGAAGATTCAAAGAGAGTGAGATGCCAGCTCCTTTCATTCAGTCAGTAGCTTCAAACATTTCTGGACGTTTTTCAATGGCAAAAATCAATGAATATTGTAAATGCACAAACAGTAATATCTCCACATTGCACGGTGCAATTCTGAAATTTTTAGCTTTTTCCTGTTAATCCTAGCATGATAAAGAAGATTCAAAGAGAGTGAGATGCCAGCTCCTTTCATTCAGTCAGTAGCTTCAAACATTTCTGGACGTTTTTCAATGGCAAAAATCAATGAATATTGTAAATGCACAAACAGTAATATCTCCACATTGCACGGTGCAATTCTGAAATTTTTAGCTTTTTCCTGTTAATCCTAGCATGATAAAGAAGATTCAAAGAGAGTGAGATGCCAGCTCCTTTCATTCAGTCAGTAGCTTCAAACATTTCTGGTATATGAAAAACATGTTTTTCAATGGCAAAAATCAATGAATATTGTAAATGCACAAACAGTAATATCTCCACATTGCACGGTGCAATTCTGAAATTTTTAGCTTTTTCCTGTTAATCCTAGCATGATAAAGAAGATTCAAAGAGAGTGAGATGCCAGCTCCTTTCATTCAGTCAGTAGCTTCAAACATTTCTGGACGTTTTTCAATGGCAAAAATCAATGAATATTGTAAATGCACAAACAGTAATATCTCCACATTGCACGGTGCAATTCTGAAATTTTTTGCTTTTTCCTGCTAATCCTAGCATGATAAAGAAGATTCAAAGAGAGTGAGATGCCAGCTCCTTTCATTCAGTCAGTAGCTTCAAACATTTCTGGACGTTTTTCAATGGCAAAAATCAATGAATATTGTAAATGCACAAACAGTAATATCTCCACATTGCACGGTGCAATTCTGAAATTTTTAGCTTTTTCCTGTTAATCCTAGCATGATAAAGAAGATTCAAAGAGAGTGAGATGCCAGCTCCTTTCATTCAGTCAGTAGCTTCAAACATTTCTGGTATATGAAAAACATGTTTTTCAATGGCAAAAATCAATGAATATTGTAAATGCACAAACAGTAATATCTCCACATTGCACGGTGCAATTCTGAAATTTTTAGCTTTTTCCTGTTAATCCTAGCATGATAAAGAAGATTCAAAGAGAGTGAGATGCCAGCTCCTTTCATTCAGTCAGTAGCTTCAAACATTTCTGGACGTTTTTCAATGGCAAAAATCAATGAATATTGTAAATGCACAAACAGTAATATCTCCACATTGCACGGTGCAATTCTGAAATTTTTAGCTTTTTCCTGTTAATCCTAGCATGATAAAGAAGATTCAAAGAGAGTGAGATGCCAGCTCCTTTCATTCAGTCAGTAGCTTCAAACATTTCTGGTATATGAAAAACATGTTTTTCAATGGCAAAAATCAATGAATATTGTAAATGCACAAACAGTAATATCTCCACATTGCACGGTGCAATTCTGAAATTTTTAGCTTTTTCCTGTTAATCCTAGCATGATAAAGAAGATTCAAAGAGAGTGAGATGCCAGCTCCTTTCATTCAGTCAGTAGCTTCAAACATTTCTGGACGTTTTTCAATGGCAAAAATCAATGAATATTGTAAATGCACAAACAGTAATATCTCCACATTGCACGGTGCAATTCTGAAATTTTTAGCTTTTTCCTGTTAATCCTAGCATGATAAAGAAGATTCAAAGAGAGTGAGATGCCAGCTCCTTTCATTCAGTCAGTAGCTTCAAACATTTCTGGTATATGAAAAACATGTTTTTCAATGGCAAAAATCAATGAATATTGTAAATGCACAAACAGTAATATCTCCACATTGCACGGTGCAATTCTGAAATTTTTAGCTTTTTCCTGCTAATCCTAGCATGATAAAGAAGATTCAAAGAGAGTGAGATGCCAGCTCCTTTCATTCAGTCAGTAGCTTCAAACATTTCTGGTATATGAAAAACATGTTTTTCAATGGCAAAAATCAATGAATATTGTAAATGCACAAACAGTAATATCTCCACATTGCACGGTGCAATTCTGAAATTTTTTGCTTTTTCCTGCTAATCCTAGCATGATAAAGAAGATTCAAAGAGAGTGAGATGCCAGCTCCTTTCATTCAGTCAGTAGCTTCAAACATTTCTGGACGTTTTTCAATGGCAAAAATCAATGAATATTGTAAATGCACAAACAGTAATATCTCCACATTGCACGGTGCAATTCTGAAATTTTTTGCTTTTTCCTGTTAATCCTAGCATGATAAAGAAGATTCAGAGAGAGTGAGATGCCAGCTCCTTTCATTCAGTCAGTAGCTTCAAACATTTCTGGTATATGAAAAACATGTTTTTCAATGGCAAAAATCAATGAATATTGTAAATGCACAAACAGTAATATCTCCACATTGCACGGTGCAATTCTGAAATTTTTAGCTTTTTCCTGCTAATCCTAGCATGATAAAGAAGATTCAAAGAGAGTGAGATGCCAGCTCCTTTCATTCAGTCAGTAGCTTCAAACATTTCTGGTATATGAAAAACATGTTTTTCAATGGCAAAAATCAATGAATATTGTAAATGCACAAACAGTAATATCTCCACATTGCACGGTGCAATTCTGAAATTTTTAGCTTTTTCCTGTTAATCCTAGCATGATAAAGAAGATTCAAAGAGAGTGAGATGCCAGCTCCTTTCATTCAGTCAGTAGCTTCAAACATTTCTGGTATATGAAAAACATGTTTTTCAATGGCAAAAATCAATGAATATTGTAAATGCACAAACAGTAATATCTCCACATTGCACGGTGCAATTCTGAAATTTTTATCTTTTTCCTGTTAATCCTAGCATGATAAAGAAGATTCAAAGAGAGTGAGATGCCAGCTCCTTTCATTCAGTCAGTAGCTTCAAACATTTCTGGACGTTTTTCAATGGCAAAAATCAATGAATATTGTAAATGCACAAACAGTAATATCTCCACATTGCACGGTGCAATTCTGAAATTTTTTAGCTTTTTCCTGTTAATCCTAGCATGATAAAGAAGATTCAAAGAGAGTGAGATGCCAGCTCCTTTCATTCAGTCAGTAGCTTCAAACATTTCTGGTATATGAAAAACATGTTTTCAATGGCAAAAATCAATGAATATTGTAAAATGCACAAACAGTAATATCTCCACATTGCACGGTGCAATTCTGAAATTTTTAGCTTTTTCCTGCTAATCCTAGCATGATAAAGAAGATTCAAAGAGAGTGAGATGCCAGCTCCTTTCATTCAGTCAGTAGCTTCAAACATTTCTGGTATATGAAAAACATGTTTTTCAATGGCAAAAATCAATGAATATTGTAAATGCACAAACAGTAATATCTCCACATTGCACGGTGCAATTCTGAAATTTTTTGCTTTTTCCTGCTAATCCTAGCATGATAAAGAAGATTCAAAGAGAGTGAGATGCCAGCTCCTTCATTCAGTCAGTAGCTTCAAACATTTCTGGACGTTTTTCAATGGCAAAAATCAATGAATATTGTAAATGCACAAACAGTAATATCTCCACATTGCACGGTGCAATTCTGAAATTTTTTGCTTTTTCCTGTTAATCCTAGCATGATAAAGAAGATTCAGAGAGAGTGAGATGCCAGCTCCTTTCATTCAGTCAGTAGCTTCAAACATTTCTGGTATATGAAAAACATGTTTTTCAATGGCAAAAATCAATGAATATTGTAAATGCACAAACAGTAATATCTCCACATTGCACGGTGCAATTCTGAAATTTTTTAGCTTTTTCCTGCTAATCCTAGCATGATAAAGAAGATTCAAAGAGAGTGAGATGCCAGCTCCTTTCATTCAGTCAGTAGCTTCAAACATTTCTGGTATATGAAAAACATGTTTTTCAATGGCAAAAATCAATGAATATTGTAAATGCACAAACAGTAATATCTCCACATTGCACGGTGCAATTCTGAAATTTTTAGCTTTTTCCTGTTAATCCTAGCATGATAAAGAAGATTCAAAGAGAGTGAGATGCCAGCTCCTTTCATTCAGTCAGTAGCTTCAAACATTTCTGGTATATGAAAAACATGTTTTTCAATGGCAAAAATCAATGAATATTGTAAATGCACAAACAGTAATATCTCCACATTGCACGGTGCAATTCTGAAATTTTTATCTTTTTCCTGTTAATCCTAGCATGATAAAGAAGATTCAAAGAGAGTGAGATGCCAGCTCCTTTCATTCAGTCAGTAGCTTCAAACATTTCTGGACGTTTTTCAATGGCAAAAATCAATGAATATTGTAAATGCACAAACAGTAATATCTCCACATTGCACGGTGCAATTCTGAAATTTTTAGCTTTTTCCTGTTAATCCTAGCATGATAAAGAAGATTCAAAGAGAGTGAGATGCCAGCTCCTTTCATTCAGTCAGTAGCTTCAAACATTTCTGGTATATGAAAAACATGTTTTTCAATGGCAAAAATCAATGAATATTGTAAATGCACAAACAGTAATATCTCCACATTGCACGGTGCAATTCTGAAATTTTTAGCTTTTTCCTGTTAATCCTAGCATGATAAAGAAGATTCAAAGAGAGTGAGATGCCAGCTCCTTTCATTCAGTCAGTAGCTTCAAACATTTCTGGTATATGAAAAACACGAAATTTTTAGCTTTTTCCTGTTAATCCTAGCATGATAAAGAAGATTCAAAGAGAGTGAGATGCCAGCTCCTTTCATTCAGTCAGTAGCTTCAAACATTTCTGGACGTTTTTCAATGGCAAAAATCAATGAATATTGTAAATGCACAAACAGTAATATCTCCACATTGCACGGTGCAATTCTGAAATTTTTAGCTTTTTCCTGTTAATCCTAGCATGATAAAGAAGATTCAAAGAGAGTGAGATGCCAGCTCCTTTCATTCAGTCAGTAGCTTCAAACATTTCTGGTATATGAAAAACATGTTTTTCAATGGCAAAAATCAATGAATATTGTAAATGCACAAACAGTAATATCTCCACATTGCACGGTGCAATTCTGAAATTTTTAGCTTTTTCCTGTTAATCCTAGCATGATAAAGAAGATTCAAAGAGAGTGAGATGCCAGCTCCTTTCATTCAGTCAGTAGCTTCAAACATTTCTGGACGTTTTTCAATGGCAAAAATCAATGAATATTGTAAATGCACAAACAGTAATATCTCCACATTGCACGGTGCAATTCTGAAATTTTTTGCTTTTTCCTGTTAATCCTAGCATGATAAAGAAGATTCAGAGAGAGTGAGATGCCAGCTCCTTTCATTCAGTCAGTAGCTTCAAACATTTCTGGTATATGAAAAACATGTTTTTCAATGGCAAAAATCAATGAATATTGTAAATGCACAAACAGTAATATCTCCACATTGCACGGTGCAATTCTGAAATTTTTAGCTTTTTCCTGCTAATCCTAGCATGATAAAGAAGATTCAAAGAGAGTGAGATGCCAGCTCCTTTCATTCAGTCAGTAGCTTCAAACATTTCTGGTATATGAAAAAACATGTTTTTCAATGGCAAAAAATCAATGAATATTGTAAATGCACAAACAGTAATATCTCCACATTGCACGGTGCAATTCTGAAATTTTTAGCTTTTTCCTGTTAATCCTAGCATGATAAAGAAGATTCAAAGAGAGTGAGATGCCAGCTCCTTTCATTCAGTCAGTAGCTTCAAACATTTCTGGTATATGAAAAACATGTTTTTCAATGGCAAAAATCAATGAATATTGTAAATGCACAAACAGTAATATCTCCACATTGCACGGTGCAATTCTGAAATTTTTAGCTTTTTCCTGTTAATCCTAGCATGATAAAGAAGATTCAAAGAGAGTGAGATGCCAGCTCCTTTCATTCAGTCAGTAGCTTCAAACATTTCTGGACGTTTTTCAATGGCAAAAATCAATGAATATTGTAAATGCACAAACAGTAATATCTCCACATTGCACGGTGCAATTCTGAAATTTTTAGCTTTTTCCTGTTAATCCTAGCATGATAAAGAAGATTCAAAGAGAGTGAGATGCCAGCTCCTTTCATTCAGTCAGTAGCTTCAAACATTTCTGGTATATGAAAAACATGTTTTTCAATGGCAAAAATCAATGAATATTGTAAATGCACAAACAGTAATATCTCCACATTGCACGGTGCAATTCTGAAATTTTTAGCTTTTTCCTGTTAATCCTAGCATGATAAAGAAGATTCAAAGAGAGTGAGATGCCAGCTCCTTTCATTCAGTCAGTAGCTTCAAACATTTCTGGACGTTTTTTCAATGGCAAAAACACTGAAATTTTTAGCTTTTTCCTGTTAATCCTAGCATGATAAAGAAGATTCAAAGAGAGTGAGATGCCAGCTCCTTTCATTCAGTCAGTAGCTTCAAACATTTCTGGACGTTTTTCAATGGCAAAAATCAATGAATATTGTAAATGCACAAACAGTAATATCTCCACATTGCACGGTGCAATTCTGAAATTTTTAGCTTTTTCCTGTTAATCCTAGCATGATAAAGAAGATTCAAAGAGAGTGAGATGCCAGCTCCTTTCATTCAGTCAGTAGCTTCAAACATTTCTGGTATATGAAAAACATGTTTTTCAATGGCAAAAATCAATGAATATTGTAAATGCACAAACAGTAATATCTCCACATTGCACGGTGCAATTCTGAAATTTTTAGCTTTTTCCTGTTAATCCTAGCATGATAAAGAAGATTCAAAGAGAGTGAGATGCCAGCTCCTTTCATTCAGTCAGTAGCTTCAAACATTTCTGGACGTTTTTCAATGGCAAAAATCAATGAATATTGTAAATGCACAAACAGTAATATCTCCACATTGCACGGTGCAATTCTGAAATTTTTAGCTTTTTCCTGTTAATCCTAGCATGATAAAGAAGATTCAAAGAGAGTGAGATGCCAGCTCCTTTCATTCAGTCAGTAGCTTCAAACATT